>NW_009637361.1:23718-67943 GCF_000690535.1 Cariama cristata | reverse complement strand
GGAGCTCGGCGACTGCCCGGTGCCTCCCTCCGCGCCGGGGAAGGGGAGTAAGTGGGGCACCTGCTTCCGTCTCGTTGCCTCCCTGCCTGCCTGCAGGTCGGCCGAGGCTCTGTGGAAACGGCGCCCGGGCCAGGCTGAGAGAGGGGTCAGCCCCGCCTTCCCGGCCGCCAGCCCCGGCGGGGGTCCGGCGAGGTGGCCTCCTTCTTTGTTGATGCGCCTGTGCCTTTTTTTAGGACGCTTATGCAAATCTCGTTGCCCTTGCACCGTGTGCCTGCCTTCAGGGAAGTTGATAAGGCGGAGTGCATGGGAGGCAGTACCTGTCAGCGTCCAGCTAGCTGCCTTGGCCTAGCACAGCTCACCGTGAAGTGTGTCCAAATACTTTCGGACTTCATGTGAACAAATATGCCGAAGTGAACGTATTGAGTAAGAGGGAGCCATTTTTGTGTGGTTTTCCAGTCTGCAGTTCATCTTGCCTTCTTTTTTTTTGCTATTCTCAGCTTTAAATCAAGGAATTTTGTAGTTCTTGGGTGGATACAACAGGGCAGGGCTTTGTGGAAGTCAGATGTCCTTCATATTCTGTAAGCGTGCAGACCTACTGGAGGCAAGACTTAAGTACCTTCAGAAGAAGGGGAATGTGGTACCTCGTTATACCCTCCTTTGTTCTCTTTGTACACAACGGTAAAAGGAAAGATCAATCAGCCAGTTATTGAGTGGAGGTGATGCTTAGCCGTAAACTTAAATTTCACGACTGCGTGTCTTTTTGGAGCTCCCTGTGTTCCTGTTCATTCACTGGAGAACTGAATGACAGTTTGGAGTGCTTGAGTGAGGCTTCTGTTCTGACTAGGTTTCTAGAATAGTCTCCGTCGTGATTGTCTTAGCCTGAGTGAGATGGCATGCTCTCACAAGAACCGTTTCATCTCTTCCTAATAAATCCTGCATTGTAGCATACCTAGCAGAAAACATTAGGAACATATAGAAATATGAAAACATTTTCCTTGGTTCTTTCATGTTTTTAACATTTGCAACATATAATTCTGCATCACTTGCTCTGCATCTTAAGATTCCTTCTCTTTTTGGATTTCTACTTAGAGATTTCACTAATTCTGCTTTTTTCTGTTGCTTGAAGGTTGTTCTCTTGGCTGTGATTCTTTGTGTCTCTAGTCACCATTCTCCTGGTCTAGGCTTTGAGGTGGCTTCATTCTTTGTTGCTGCTTCTGTTTTTTTCCCCTATGTTTCTCTTACTATCTACCTTCATCATTTCTTCATTCTTGCGTTTTGGTGGAATCTTTTCTTATTGGTAGACTCCCTCCAGTGGAAGAATTTTTTTCCTCCTTTTGTTTTCATTGATCTTCCGTGGTTTCAAGGGGCTGCTCCTGAAGCGATTCTTTCTTTACCAGTTTGTGTTCAACTTCTGGTGATTCTGCTTTTCTCGGTATCACTGAAGTAACAGTTCCCCTTGATCTTGAGAAATAAGAAAAAGAAATTTAATGTCACTTCTTCCAGTGCTCAGTGTGGGATAGATTTAGGGCTCCTCTTAGTGGTAGGATTTTAATAGGGCATAGGCAAATTAAACTATAGGTAAATATTAAAATGACTTCTGATACTGCTCTCATCCCAGAGTTTATAGCTTTCACAATTGTCTTTTCCTAATTTAAATTTCCTATGAAATTTCTTCTTGAAGAAAGCTGATTTGATAAAGAAGAACTAAAAAATGCTGTTAAATTTGCGATGTTAATGGATGCAAACCCTGAGGGAGTAAGAATATTCTCCTCATTTCTGTTATATTTACCATACTTACTCTCAAATTCTACTACTAAAACTGGTAAATTGTCTTGGATGTGAGGTAGGTCCCTTCAGGAGGTTTGATCATTCTAGATAAAGAATTCTGTAGTATCCATTCAGAAACAATACTTGAGCAGTAGATTTTCCAGTCCTCATGGACATACAGGAGGACAATACATGACAGTATACGGGATGCCTGCACTCGGCACAAGGTCACTCCTGCTTATCTAAAGAATTAATGTTAAGCCAGTGCAATTAAGTGAACTAGAAACTTTGTTTGCTGTGCAAGGCAAAGTAAGTTAAGCTTAAACCAATGTAAAAGCATTAATGCGTGCAGACACACACACGTTTTTGCCTATTGACTGGAATTACTTCAGTGCAGCATGTTTAGATAAACTGATTTAACTTTGTATATACAAATCAATTGCACAATTACAAAGGTAATGCTTTGCATGTTAAAGTTAGGAGGCCTTCATGGTCGTTTCAGGAAACCAGAGTGTGTCTAGCCTGATATAACCTTGGCCACCACAGCCTAGGCTTCTATTAATAGCAAGGGAATCAAGTGTGGAGCCGACTTACGAACTTTATCTACCATCTGCCTGCTCAGATAAAAATTTGTGTAGATACTGTATGCAAATATTATAGTAACAGTAGTTTGTTTCTGCTGGTTCTTGTTATCTGGTCTGCATGTTCAGAGGTTTTTGATACGATACATCTCAAAAAATACCTCTGATGAAGTCTTAGTTAACTGATTTGCTGTAAAGGAAATCTCTACAGCTTACCATCTGGAATATCTTTTCATTTCCTTTAGGGTGGTTAATGTAAATCTAGAGATGGTTTGGTCTGGGGTATAAGGATGTGCGTGTTAATCTTTTATTACTAATTAAATCTACAGTTTACTTTTTAGTGATAACTGAGTGTTGATTTTTTATTTCTGATGCCTTTATGTAAGGAAGCTGGAATATAGCATAATAGAAGGATGCTGATTTGCTTTAGGTACCTTGTGTAATTCTCATTTATTTTAGAAAAATCAGATTGTCACACATTTGAACCTTTTGATTCCCATGCAAATTTCAGTATTTTTGATGATTAAGTTGATTGCAGTTGGTCTGATCTACTAGAATGTAGTGTAGGCTTTAGAAAATGCCCAAATTTGTAAATGTAGCTGCTTGCCAAAGTATTAAAGACTCTGGCTGTCGCAAGGTTTGATAGATTTTAAGATCCAGTGATATGTCAGTAGGTGAAAATAGTTGTAGTCGTCTCCCATACGGTATCTAGCTATGGGCAAATGAAATTCTGCAGCTCCATCAGAGATAATTAATAATGTCTTGAAGAAGGCAAAATCTTCAGTTTAAAGCATTTATAGTAGACACATGCTCATTTTTAGCAGGCGAGCTCATCTGTTGGAGGGGAAAAAAACCCATGCAGTTGGACAGGGAAAAATTCAGACTGGAGTATTTTTTGGTTGGCAGATGATCTTGTATTGCAATGAAACTTGATAGTTATAAGATAAGCTTGAAGAAAGCAATATGCCATGTGGTTATAATAAGAGTATAACTAGTCAGTGATCTGTTACTGAGGAGTACCATCTTGTTTCTGTGGCTGTCTTGTTCTGATTCCCCTTTAAGTCTGTAGACAATAAACTGATATACTAGAGAACACCTACACTTTGGCTGTTTCATTCCCCCATGTACTGTTTCTGAGTTTGCCTCACTGTGTGTTGATTTATTTGTTAAATTAATCATGTGGGAAGCAGATGTTTTAGTGCTGCATTACAGTACAAAGAGAATAATATCTCCATCAAGGGTTGCGTATCCTGAAAGGCAAAAAGCCAGGTTAAGAATTTCATTAAACAGGCTTTTGCATTGATATTTGTTGTGTATTTCATGGTAGTTATGGCAACCAGTGGCTTCATTGACATAGAGTGTTGCCTTTTCTTATGATTTATATCAAAGGGTCTAAGAAATTATCGATTTCAACTTGTGACAGTGGGCCATTTCTTTATCAGTAGGCATGTGTGAAGTAAAAAAACCCTATAGTTACGAGAAAGATAACTGTTACAGATTTATGTTACATACTGTGTGTTCAAAAGCACGTTCGGGTACCTAGCTCTAAGCTTTCTGCAGCCCTGTCTAATGATCCATGCTTATCTTTCCGTTTAACTCTGTGTGTTAACAGTCTACATCGGTGTAGGTTTCATGGAGATCGGTCTTTTCTCTTTCTCTTCCTGCCCCCCGCCTTCCCCCCAGTTCTGTCTCTTGGGGACTGATGTATCTGTTGCGTCTACCATGATTCCTTATGAAAAGGCTGGGAAATTCTCTTTTCCTCCTTTTTTTCTCTCGCTGCCAACAAGTATGAGAAGTATATTCTTAGTTTCTAGCCTGCTAAGTTTCTTCTGCTTTCATTTATTCAGAATTGGCTCTGTTTTTTTCAGTGCATTAAAATGTTTGCATCCAGTCAGTATTATTGAATAGTTTTAGTTAAATTTAAGTTTTGGACAGTAGATACCTAGTAATGATGATCTTTGCTACTCTGTCCCCTTACCCTTCTTTCCCTCCTTCTGATGCAATTCCTTATTTTATCCCTTTTCAGAGACACTTCCTTACAGGAGCTCATTTCAATAGAAATGGCCCTGCTGTGGGAATTTTACTGGCATTAAGTAGATGATGTGGTTATTTTATGGAATGTCTTGCAACAGTGAATCACCTGTTTAGCATACACATAGCATGTTGCTGCTTCAAGGTTGTCCCTTCCAGTGTGACTCTATCAATTGTGCTCTTTAACAGTAAACAAGAAAGTTTCCATTCTCCCAGACCTAGGCTAGGTTTGGTAATGCAGCCTCAGGGAGGCGAGAGTGCTCTTTTGGACCTTTCTTCAAGAAGGTGCTGAAACAGGTGCTTTATTGACCGGCTGAGACCCTACACATTGTCAAGGAGTTCAGCCTCTGAGCATCATGAAACTGTGGAAAAATGTCCTCATGTTCAGGATTGTTAGGCTGGTACAAATGGCGTTCTGTAGGATCTCTGTCAACTCTGTGCACCTTCTCTGCTTTTGAAGTCGTTTGGGCTACCGAGGACTTCTGGCTGAAGGCACTGAGGAAAAGTCCGAGCTGTACTGCCTGTTAGCTTGGCGTAAGAGTCTGAATAAATCGATGGTCATGTACTTCTGTTGGGTGTGACTTTTCAGAACAAAAACTCCACTATCTGCTCTTCCACACACAAGGTACAGCAATTCAGACTGGGATTCACACTGTCCACAGCGTTTCAAAGAACCACGGTTACCGTGCATTTATAAATAATTTACTCCCTCTGCCTTCCTCCTCACCTCCCGTAGACGTAAAGGTCAATATTTTGTATTGCTGCTTAGGATTCCACGGTAACATTCAGTAGTTTTTGCAGAGCTTCGTGTTAGATCTTATCCTTGGAAAGCAAAAAAGATTTCAGATTACTGTGTTGGTTACGTGCATCATGATTTATAGTCAGCTCACAAACCTGCCTGTCTTTATTTCTTTTAAGAATGAATGTCTCTGATTAGGACTACATCAACCTTTAAATTAGTTGCTATGATATTTTCCAAATGGTTAACGGTCAAGTGATAATTTTGTATTACTGCTTTTAGAGCTGCGCCCTGACTAGACACCACGTACTTTATGCATGCCTCAGGAATAACATGCAGTTGTTTTGAAGGCATCAATAAGATATTGAAACGTATCAATATACATAACTGTAAACATTTAGAAGCCTGAAATCTTGCTGTGTTAGTCACTGAACATACTTAAAATAAATGGTGGTTCTACCCTAAAGCTTTTGATAGGGCCAGTCTGGTTTGAAGAACAGAACAGTATGCTGGAGATTGAGGTCATAAGATAGGACTGCGGTATATCCTGCCTTGTCTGAAATTGACTTATTTATTGTATGACTTGTCTATTGCTTCATAATATACCTTGGTATATATTCAGTTTAAGAAGAACTGATGTTTTGGAGGTCTCTGGAGACAGTCTTGTTTAGATTTGGGCTAACCAGTGTTGATTTTTTGTTCCTTTGCTTTGATCCCACCAACTTCTAAAGCTCCTTTTGTCCCTTTTGTGAAACTATCAGCTGTCCAGGATTCTAAGTTTGCTATGTCAAGGTGGAGTGTTATTTGTCTGGTACATATCTGATCTACGTTGAGCTGTCGATGGATCTGTTGGCAACAGAATAAACGTGATTTTGGGTGTATGTTTGGGGAACACATTCCTAAAGAACTTTTGTCCCTTAGATCTTTCTTAACTACAATTAATATAGGTTGATTCAGAGTTCAGGCTGTTCTTCCTTATCACTTGCAGAATATCAGGAATTTTATATTAAAAAAAAATCCTGGAATGGTATCTGACAACTGCAGGTAATTTTAAATAATAATATCCTAGGTGCCCTCTTCTATAGAGGGTTCTGGTAGTAGGCTTTGAAAAGAATATGGTGAATTTTCTTTACATTGAAGTAATAGAGAGAGCTATTTGGGTATTACAATAACAAGGACTGTATAATAAACTCTGTTGCCTTTGTCAGGATGCATCTGTCTGTTTCCGCACATCGCCCGCAGCGATAATAGCTCTGGCATGAAACACATGGACACTTAACCTGTCCATGAAAAATGCAAATTACATATATATACGCCGCCTTTGTTGGCAGCCTGACCAAAGTTGTGTCTTCAACTTAAGTTGATAGCTTTTATTAAAATCCACATACCTTACTCAAATCCTGAAGAAATGAAGGTTGTTTTTACATTTGTCTAGCACTGTACAGTTGCATAGAACTTATCAGATGAAGTATTTGGGCCAAAATATTACATGCTGTATGTTTGACCTGTTTAAATTTTCTTGGGAAAATTTTCTTAGCCACAAGATATTCTTAAGTCTATTTTGGAAACTTGATTTTTGTTCTTTAAATAGAAGATGTACTGTCCATATGCTTTAAGGCAGATAATTGATGGGACTCTGAAAGCAGCCGGGCAGGGAGACTATGTGAACTAATGGTTTGGGAAGAGTGAGGGCCAAGCAAAGATGACTCTGATGAGGGCTCAGGACCAGATATTATTTGCTGATCTGCTTGTCTCTCAGACCTACTTTTGAAGTCAGCTGGGAGATGTTCTTTGTGAATGCTCTGTAAGGCTAAGAACTCTGAAAAATCAGATCCTAAAAATTATTGAACTAAGCATCCAGAACTAGAATATGCATTGTATCTTAATTTATGTATCTTTAGGTCCATACTTGAAAAAAAAAAAAAAAAAATGATACCTTCAGACTCCATGCTGCGAAAGAATTTTGAATGTAAATATTTTTCTTCTGGGCTTTTTAAATGTTAACCTTCATGAAGATTGCTTTTTAGAGTTGAGTTTGAAGAGTATTCTCGTCAATGCCTTCTTCAGTACAGTGAAATACTAAATTAACTGCTCATTTAAGAAGTACTATACCTTTTCTCAGCTGAAAAGGCTGCAGTTCCTGTTGGACAAAATGGTTAGAGACTGTATTCATACATGCAAATGGCTAAATTAAGATAATTTTAATAAACGTAATGTTGCCATTAACAGTGTAACTGAGTCCCTTTTAACTCGTAAGGGCTTCATTTTGCAATCACTGTGATGTTTGAAAAAGCTACACCAAAGAGAATGGGTATTATATTTGTAAGTGAGCTGGCTGTGTGTCCGTTATTGTATGAATATATTTTAAGTTGTGTATAAATTGAGGGTTTTCGATCAAACTAGGTAAATTTAAGTTGTACTTACAGTGCAGTAGTTATATCCCAGAGCATCCACCCTTTTTATAAAGACAATATTTTTGCAGCAGAAGATTGTGTTACTCTTCTGAATTGCTCTATTTTCTATCAAAATGCTGAAATTCAACAACTTTATGGGTCCGTTCAAGCATAGGCTGAGCTTCAACTCTACTTGGAAGTCCATTCCTTCTTGTTCTCACTGTATTTCTAAGGTCTTACAATTGAAACTGCCAAATTTACTGTTTGACTGGTAGTGGGTACTGGTATAGTAATGAAACTCATTGTAGTTTTATCTACTATACAAGATGTTTACATCTGAGGACCAACAGAGAATAATAGCAATGCCCTTCTGCAGAGTTTCTTTGCTTTTTCTTTGAGCTGGAGAGCTTGCTTTGCCAAAGGATGCTGAATATAGCACTGAGCACCAAGGGAGCTTCTGGTGACTCACTGCCTCTTCCTGCTGTTCTGCAAGGATTGGAGTAACTTCTAAGAGTCTAATCTGTGATTTTTAGCCTCCTAGCCTGGCCAGATAGCTTTGTAATGAAGGCTTAGAGGCTGGAAAGATGTCCTTTAAAGGTGTTTTGTTTGGTTGGGTTTTTTTTCTTGAGAAGCCATTAATTCTTCTGCCACGTTTCATTGTCCTCCACTATTGACTCCAGTGTCTCTACTTTTGGAGCTTTCCTGGTTAGAAGGGTTAGACTGACATCTTTCCAATTGGCTTTGCTTCTTGTCTGAATCCCTAATAGCAGAAATGCAAGTATTCGGGTTTGTCTCTGAACTCCTGTGTAGCTTGCAGGTTTTCGTAAAGAGCAGAAGAGCTGTCATTCCTCAGGCCTTGAAGTCCATATGACATTGATTCACTTTTGGAAGCCCGTTTTGCAGGCGAAAGGAATTTAACTATTGAAATTTAATTACTAGGGTGTGGGTGGGAAACATGCAAAACTTAATTTTCAGAGGAACAGTTAGTTTATTTCTCTGTGTTTCTTCAGAGTTACCATTGTGTTTGTTGTTGGTTAGCGACAGTGGATTTACATAAAGCAAGACTACAATATATCAAAGCCCTTTTTCGTCAAGATAATTTTCTAATCCTGATTATGCAAGTTATATTTTATTCTGAATTAAAATTTATTTTAATATGTGAACTGCAAAAGCAGGAAAAAACATTTAAACACTCTCTGCTGGTATATAAAAAATGAAAAATCAGTTCACAAAAACTCCAAGAGACAATTGTCGCACTCAAAAACTATTTTGCATCTTACACTGAATCTACAAAATAGATGCATGTAAAAATAGTACTTGCACATTAGTTTTACAGTGGGGACAAAATGCATGCTCTTTTTAAAGTGGGTGTTTAATTCTTATGTACAAAACTTACTCATTTGCTTTGAGTACTTTATGAAACATTACATGACATTGTCGGTCGTGTGGTATACAATATGAAATGTATGTAACGTCTTAAATAAAACCTCAGTTTAGATATGACTTACTGTTACTGAATTGAAGAATCAAGTAGAGGTTTACTTTCTTTGCTTAGGAGTTGATTTCCAGTAGTTTTCATTTGGGTCCTGTCACTTAGGGACCAGAATCTGGTCCCTAAAAGCTTCTGTTGGAGTTGGGTACTCATAGTACTGTCGTACTGTAAGACTTGTGAAAATGGGATGCCTGCTTTTGACAACTTTATGATCCAGTTTAAAACAAATCAGTTTTAAACATGGAGAGGCAGGGGACAAAATGGGGAGAGAAAAGTGAGGGTAAAAATAGGCCCTCTGTGTATGCATGAACTTATGTCAAGTTTCTGGAATGCAACTGAAACTTGAGACACTGTGGGATGTAGTGGACGGAGGGCTGAGCAAATGTTCAAAAGCTGTAAAGGTGTGGTCTGGCTGGTACTGAAGGCATTTATCAGCTGCTGTAATAACTGGGGAAGTTTAAAAATTCCCCTTTGAAGTGGAGGAGTGGGCTTCACAGGGAGCCTTGTATCTACCTGATGTGCTGGTTGGCCAGGACAGCATCCTGCTGCGTTTCTGGGTTTTTGGTTTTTTGTTCTCTGTGTTTTGCTCCTTGTCAGGTGAACAGGGAAAGGGATGATGGCAGGATGATTTGGGGCTTTCAGTGTGATTTCCAAGGAGACACGTCTGTGAGTGTTGGTGGATTTAAAGTGGTCCAATGACTTTTTTTTCTTTTTTTTTTATTTGTTTGTTTTGTTAGTAAATAACTTCGAGTTATTTAAATCAAGTGCCAGTGTTGGAACAAATAAGAGACTGAAGACAGAATTGTGGCAAGACTGACCTACTTCAACTTAAACAGTTATGAAACTGTAGCCTAAAGGAAAGAGTTATTTTACCTGAAGCCACTTCTGAAATACGTTTGGGAAATTCGCAGTAGAATTATTGAAGATGGAGATAGTAGGAGAGAACGGAATAAATGTAGAAAGTCTAAAGTGAAGGTTGCTCAGAAGATGTTAATGCTGCTTGTGCCAATAATACATGGTATTCCTTACTCGTGTATGTGTCAACAATGTTCTTCTGCATCTTGCAAATAAGATACCAGTGCAGCATAAAAAATTTCAGGAATTATATTTGAAGTCATGTGGACAAGATTGCTTGTTAAAGCTCTGTTTTTATTTAATTGCAAGTTACTATGTTGTTCTCTCCTTTTGCTAAAATTAGCCTCATCTTTTTGTGAAAAAGCAAATTCAAAGGTAGGAAACTGCATAGAAAACAAAAACCAGAATATACTTTTGAATCAGAGAAAAGAGTAAGGAAAAAAGATTATGATTTTTGTCTCCTGGTAGACCTGTATTTTAGTACTTCCTTGATAGACCTTAAGTGAGATAGGACTTGAATATCTCTGGCTAATGAATTGGAACTCTCACTGAAATACTCCTGTTCTTAAAGCTCAGTGTAGTATAATAGTAAAAATATTTACAAGGAAGACTATAGCACAAGAAATATGAAATACTAAAGATTAAATAGGAACTACAGGCTTATTGGAAAAATTTTCCAAGTCATTCTCTGGCATTTTGGTCAATGTTTGTAGAAGAATTGTATAGTGCTCGGTAAAGGCAATAGAGCTTTGCGTAGAACAGAGTATCAGTATTTCAGGATTTTGAAAGTACCATACAGTGACAGGATTGGTGTTCCATAATTCGACATAAAACAGTCTCATGGGTGAATATTATAAACTTGGGCTCAGTAAGATTTCTTCAGCCTGATTTGTAAATAATAAAATTTGAGCATTGGCTTTGTGGATCATTGTGGCTAAGATTATCTTGCCCTTGAAATTCAGTGTGGCAAATAGCTTGTCCAGTGGCAAGTCACGTCAGTAAGGACATGTTCTGGGATCCTTACCATGTACGCATTTCTAGCTGTTAGTTAGGAACAGCTACAACAGTATATTGATTTTGGACAATACTTTAATACTGTAGCCTTTGAACCATAAATATAGAATATGGTTCATCTTGTAATATTATATTGGCATTCCTACTTTAAGTTTTAGCACCTGGATCTAAAAATCATTCCCTGTTTGGAACTGCTGTAATGTATGCATGTGACGATGGAAGGACGTTTCCTTACAGTGAATTGAATTTGGGTTCTTCCTTGATTTTTCCAGAACCTGTATTAATGTAGCAATAATAGCACACTTTGTAAATCAGTAGTGCTTTCTTGGGAATCTGAGGAGAAGACATGATTCATAACCTTCAGCTACAGGATATGTTAAATTTGGGATAATTAATCCATAGGCTGAATCACAAGTGGTATGATGGCATAGGCTTCTTGCGGAGCAAAGCTTTTTGTTTTCTGTGGAAGGAAGCCTTGTGCTTAGCAGAAGCTGGGATTCAAAATGACTTTATGTGTGAGTTTTGTTACCGTGGCTCCCTTAGCTTGTGATCATAACCAGTGAAAACGTCTTTTGGCTGAATGCGAAATGTATGGGGGGGGACCCGTAAAACAATTTAAAACACACTGCATAGTAATTCTTTCCTTGTGTGTCTCTTGAGTCTTTATTTACTTTTGATCTCTTCTTATAAGAATAGTGGTGAAAGGGAAACCAAATACCTTTAAGATAATAAATTAGGCACCATAATGCAGTATAGATCAAGCCAGATTTGTGATTTATGGCAGTTCATATTTCTGTCTGTGGATGAGACAAAAGTGAGTGACAAAAATGAAAAACTGAATGACTTTTCATAACTTCTGTGAATGTCATTTGCAAAAGCGAATGACAAAAGTGAAAACCATCCATTTGTGCATTAATTGACAAAAAGTTGTCAGTCATCACTGAACTCTTTCTGTCAGGTGCCAGAGACGGATAGGCTGTATATACAAACTGCGAATCATCTGGTTAGTGCTATCCTTGTTTACCTTTTCTTAATAAAAAGCGTAATCTGTAATGTGTAAGAGCAAAGGAGAAACGCTTAATCTTTAGTATTGTGAAGATGCCATCTTAATTGCAGGACTTGTAGCCTCTCTTTTTTCTCTCCCCCCCCCCCCCAAATTCAGATACCTGCTTTGTGGCTTTCTTCTGTTTCCTTCTCTTGAAGGTGATATTTTAATGGTCCTCAGAGAAGAAAGACTTATGTTGTAGCAAGTAGCAGGCAGGTTCTGGAAAATATGGCATAGCAAATATAGTGAAGACATGAATAAATTTAGAAAACAGTTTTCATATTCAAACAAAGCTGAATCTATTTCCGCATCTTTATGTTGAAAAATTACTGGTAAAATATAGTGAATCTTTCCAGTAAAGTTTACTCTTGTATGATGTGTCTTTTAGACTCTTTATTCTTTGTTAGCTTCTTTTTTGACCTGGGTAGATAACTCTTTGATGTTGGTAAATGTCCCTTCTAAAAATAGATTGGGAGCAGAAAAGTATTCAGTGACTCTTGAGTCAGACTTACGTTAAGTCAGTGGGAAATCATTCTGTCTGCTCTAATGGGGTTTGGCTCAACCTCATGTCATTGTGCATTAGCCAAGCCTCAACTACTACCATACAGGCATTCTCCAAAGAAGAAATGTTTTATTTTCTTTTTAAATGAAACAATTTGCACATTTTTTGCAGTGTTTCTGTCATCCTTTGATAAGTAAATCTTAGTTACGCTACATTTAAAATAAATACTGATCCTGCAAACTCTTATGCTTTTGGAAGTTGTTCTTATTAATGTCGGAAGACATTTAAAAAGTCATTGTCTGAATGAGGACTTGAATAATCAGGCCAGCCTCTGACTTTTTCACAGAAAGGAGAGGAACTGTTTTAGTTACATATTTTCAAATAGGCTGTTTAGAAATTGGGAGGTATGTCTTCATAAAGAAAAGTTCAGTGTTTTTCTCATTGTTCAATGGGAGGTGTTTCTAACGTGTGGGAAGAAACTGAGATGTTAGATATGTGAACTTTGAAAAAAAAGGAAAAAAAAATTGGCACCTTTATAATTTGCTGGACTCAGAAACAAAATGGGTTTGAACATAGTAGTTGGAACTTCAGAATACCATTTCCGCAGCACCTTTAATGTAGAAGTATATACTCTCTGAAAAATGGACAAAGTAATTATTTGCTTAGTATACATTAACTCCGCTGAGCTGTGCTTGGCTAACATTTTTCTCATCTGTTTTTTAGGTTTTGTAAGAGACACCGGATTAAGTCAAATTCAAATGTTCCATGTGTCCCGAAAGACTTGTTGATGATGTCAGAATTAGTTCTTCCACAGTTCATCTTTAGTCTTATTCAACACTTGAGAGAGGGGTATAATGAGCCTGGTATGTTTTAAATTTGCATGTATCTAGCATATCTTACCATGCTGCTATCTTTTGCTTTGCAGTCTGTGAAGACACAGTACATGAATACATGAATGCTATCTATGGTTTATGTCATTGAATTTTGTGCCTCTCTTCCTAACAAAGTTATTGCCTGGCTAGGTGATTTGATTTTGTTCTCTGCTGAAGATCTCCTTAAATATGTTTTAAGGGTTACTTAGCATTGTGTTGATCTCTTCCAGAAAATGAAATCGGGATTAATTTGAAACTTGTACGTGTGAATTTTAGAGCATTATGAATATATAAATTAAGTTCTTTTGTGGTAGTCATAGCTGTTCTGCCTTGTGAAAGTCTTGGCCAAATTACATTACGTTTACACCAAAAGTTCTTTTTATGTGGTTTTCAGCTCTTGATCTGCCATCAGAGAAAGACCTTCACAAAATCCTCCAGGTTTTGGAGCCTCATGTTTCCTTTCTAGAAGACTTGACCAAAATGGGAGGAGCAATGCGATCAGTTCTTACCCAGGTTTTGACTAGCCAACAGTTCTACAAAGATCTTAGCTCTGGTATGTTTGTATTATTTCTAATAATTAAATTTTCAAATTATGAAGAATTTAAGGGCCTACGTTTTGTTTATCACTTCATTTCTGCATGTTTTTATTTGACTTCGCAAAACCCAGAAAAATGCGTGGTTTTAAGGATTTTGTGGTTGTTGTTGATAGAAGGGATGTGGGCTTCAGGAGTGACTAGAAACATTTGTTTTTAAGACCTGTAAAATCAAACCTCTTATCTTCTGTGTCCTAGATAAATGTATAAAGATACATCATTTCAAAAGAGTTTTTATAATAAATCCATTGTCTTCAAAGTGAAGTGAACACAGCAGCTTAGTACTTCCAAATAAGACATATCAAGCTTATTCAAAGTGGAATATATCTAACTTATTTTGGGATCCCCTCTCACAGAGGTTACTGGAAGAGACCTGAATGGCAAAAGGCCATTAGCTGTCCTGCACTTTTGTGCAAAGCTTTTTTCTTTTTTTTTCTTAAAAATAACCCCTGCCATGCACGTGTCCATCCCCCCCACCCCCACCCCCCAATTACTTATTCCATCCTGTACCGAATCACAATGAATCTGAAAATGTTGGGCAGTCACTATTAACCCCAAACCACCTAGTCTAAATTAACTCCATCCTATTTTCTTGTAATTGGAAGGTGTCTTTTTTGAGTCCTTTGCATACCTCTTTTGCATAGGTACGGAACAAATAGTAATTACTGTAGATGTAAGTTGCCATAACTGGCTTGGGCAGCAGCTGGTTGAAGAACAGTCTTTATTTGAAAGGAGAAACACTTAGGAAAGCCTCAGGGACAGTTGTCTTTATTCTGTTTCCTCCTTCTTTTTCTCTCCTGTTCAATAATATTTGAATGGGAGAAATTTAATGACTTCTCTTTTCCTATATGTGATGGTTTTCCTGAGATGGAAAAGTGGAGAGGGAATGGGAAGTAAGGCATTCTTATCTGAGCTCTTGGAATGGAGAATATGTGTCTGAATAAGTACAGTTTCTGGGTAGGGAAGGCAAATAAAGGGATTTTAGAGCAAAACCTGCCCTTCTGACTTTGAATGCAAAAGGTGCATGGCTAAAAAGGTGCTGTCGTCTTTTTCATGTTTTCTGTTCCTTAAACACTTGACACAATTTGCTCCTCTAAAGTTGTATTTTTTCATTATATAACAAATGCGTTGGGTTTTTTTTAGTCCATTTGTTTGTGGAAAATTTTATATCCCAAGCATACAATATGACTTTGCTTCATCAAACAGTTGAAATAATGAAATCTTTATGAATAGCCTCTCTTAATTGCAGCTGTCCAAACTTCAACTTTGAAAGAAAAATTCCAAATATTAGAAGTTATGTATGTTGTATTACCGTTACTGTTTTTTTTGTTTGGTTTATTTTTTTTTTTTCACATTGGAAATCATAGGTCCCTGTCCTTTCTGTCCAAAACCAATTATTTTGAAATATCAAAACAAATCCTTTTTTTGCGGTAGTGTTAATGGTGGCCATACTGGTAAGATAGAAATGAAGTACATCACTTAGAAGAAAACACTGTTTTGGAGGGGAAAACCTGAGAAAGTTTCTGGTCTTTTAGATTTCAGTTCATCAGTTGGAAAAACTTTCTAGCTTCTACATCTCATAATTGTACAGCTTATTAAAACATTGTGGACCATTTTTTAGATTGCTTGTATAGAATATGAAGTGTATGAACCACGTAGCTGCTGTTGTACCTTAATGCTGGTTTATGTATGTATTCAAGGTGTTGGAGAGAATGCCTGTGCAAAGAAAAGTCATGAAAAGTACCTCATTGCTTTGAAAGGCTCTGGACTGGCATTTCCGGAAGATAAAATTGCGTGTGGTATACAGGAACAAGGAGCTGGAACTAGCACATTAGCAGTTCAAGGTTTGTGTAGAAAAATACTTGAAGAGAAGATTTGATTATTGCTGATTTTTATATAAACTGTTCTTTTAGTTTGTTTTAAAAAAAAAAACCTTAGTGAAACTTAAGGAATTACCTGTTACTTAATGCACCACCAAATTACAGGACTCATTTTAATTCTATCAACAAAGCTAAGCATATTAACTTTTTGTTGCTAATATACTAAGCATCATTTCCCAGTCGTAGCATTAGTGGAATTTGAGTAGGCAAGATGAAATTGCTCGTAGTGGAATTTTGTCACTGCAACAAAGCTGAGCCACCTATTCTTACAAAAGTGCTGTGGATTTTTTTTGATCACTGAAGGCCATCAAGAATTTTTTGCAATTTCTGAAAGAACACGTCTCCGTTAACTCAGTATGTTGAAGTTCTGCAATGGAACGTACTTTCAAATCCCTAATTTTGTATTACTTGGAAATCTTACTCCAACTTCTCAGTCCACTGCTGTGTATCTTTTAAAGAAAGTTAATCATAGAATCATTTAGGTGGGAGAAGACCTTTAAGATCATTGAGTCCAACCACAAACCTAACACTGCCAAGTCCACCACTAAACCATGTCCCCAATGTAGTGTTTCATTTCGTACTGGCACATTAAATATTGTAAAATATACTCTCTTTTCAGTATACGATTTATGAAAGGAATCTCTGAATTTTTTATTTCAAAAGGTTTAGCAGGTGCTACGGCAGCATCAGGACAAGGGGATTCTTCAGATGAGGTGAGACTGTTTTTAAAGACTATAATGAACTGCAACTGAATAGTAAATGGAGATAATGCTTGCAGCCAAATCCCGCAAACCTTAACTCTTCTATCTACCACATATTCTCTCCATTTTAATAATTAGAAATAATGGAGATACAAAGGAATAGATCTCATGCCTTTGATTTGCTAAGGACCTCTTGAAAAATCCTTATTTTTGCTAATACAATTTCAGTTTAATTTATGTATGTAATGTAGAAGAAACTTGTGTAGGTAGTTCAAAAGTCACTATCAAGTAAATTGGGCTTGATTAAAGAGAACTTAAAGCATGTGATGCTGTGAATGGTGTTAGCAGTTTTGGGCACTTGAGAATCCAGCTGAACTGGTGATAGCGACAGTGAGAATTTCTCTCTAGATAAATTCCCATATGTAGACTTGACCTTACTTACCAAACACATTGAGTAGGAGTAAAAAGGAGGGAATCTCCTTTTAGATTGAACTGTAATAAATAAGTAGAATTTAGTGAGGAAAGTTAAATTCTGGTAGAGTTGCTCTATCAATTTATTCTCATTTTTTTGCCCTGCTATTTAAAACCTCATTTCAACTAGTAAACCTTAGCAGCCATTCTGGTAGGGTAGTATAACAAACTTTAAATAATGTAAAGTAAGGTTTTTAATAGGATTTTTGCTTACATTGAATTCTATGTGAACTAGTACTGAAATAAAAACAATTGTTCATGCATGTCTAAAACAGTTGTATGACATGTTTGCCTCTGTTATGAGCACAACAGCATCTGTTACGCTTTCAGCAGTGCTATTTATAATTTGGCATTTTTCAAAGTATTGCTTGTTGTTTTTCCACCATCGCTTGACAAACAAACAGACCAAAAAAAGCCCAAAACCCAGGAAAGGCTGCTGACAGTATCACTTTTAAGGCCCATGAAAGAAGGCAGCAATTCACGTTAATGTTAATAACCTCGAGTAGTATTTTCAAATAAACTTAAAATGGCTCAGCATGCTTCCTTCTGTTTTACCCCTCTAAGTGACAAGGAGAGAGGAGTAAACTGAAGTTGTTAAGAGTCTGAAGAGAGATTAGATATTGCTGATGTTTCTTTTGGGAAAGAAGTCCAAGAGGGAGGTAGAGACAGAGGTGTATTTTAGGGAGAAGTAGTTTTTTATCAGGAAAAGATTTTTCAAGGAAAAGATGTTTTATGAATAAAAAAGGGAGGAGTTAGAGCAAGTGCATTACAGCTTGCTAGTTAAAGATACTTGTTTTCTACAGATATTTTTCTTTCTCATCTCCAGGATATAAAGATGTACATGTACATATTTTAGGTTACTGCAGGTGTGATTTTTCTAAATTGAAATGCTGCATATACTGACATACCTGGAATCAATTTTAAGATGTTAATTACACTATTAGGATACATTGTAAAAGAGCACAAGACCCTGTTTTGACATCTGTATTTAGAAATTTTTTTAAAAGAATGAGAAAGTAACATGCAGATAAAACAACAAGCCCTCAAAATTTAAATGTTTTTTAGTATATATTTTCACTTCTGAATTTTCCTTTCATATGTTTAATAAAATCACATTGATACAGTATGGGATGCAATTAAAAATAATATCAGAAGTTATTTGTTTTTTATTTTTAAACAATAAAGCCTCAGTTAGTGGCATCTCTGAAGAAAATTAACTTTTTATTTTATAATCTTTTTCTTAATCATGGTCTGCTTGATAAATATGAATTGCTGAAAAGAAAGTCCAGTCCTTCATCCAAAAATCAAAACAGAAGTATGAAGGTGGAAGGCTGAAACACTTATTAGAAAAATGATGTTACTAGAGAAATGCTTCCTAGAGAAATGAGGAAAAAGTTATCTTGTTTTATGACTTCTTTTCCTCTCCCCTGCCCTCCCCTGTAAGTTACAAAGGACATTTACAGGTTTGGGGTTTTTTTATGCCTTATTGTACTTTCTTATGGCAGAGTAAAACTATGGTTTAATTAAGAAATGTGGGAAGAGTTTACTTTTAACTGGATTTTCTTCCTCTGGTGTTTAAGATGAATCTAGAAAGGTTAATGTTCTTTCTTACCAAGTAAGTCTTAAAGGTAGCATTGTTTCACAGATATAAGGCTAGATTACAAAATTCACATAGGCTACAAATTAGAGTAGTGCTTCTGCAAGGAACTAAATAGCTTGAAAAGTTTTGCATAGTTCAGTATTTAGTGTCACTTCTACAATAGTAGATGATTCTAAGCTAAAAATGAATCTGAAGGATGAATGTATCCTGAGATATGTGTTGTGGGTTGATTTGTTTTGTTCCACCCCCACGCCCCTGAAACAGTATAGGCTCACTTGTACTTTACTTCTCAAATGATTTGTGTTCCATTCTGTGGTATTTTGGAGAGAACTCACCATTAGTTTCCTCTCTTAGCTTTTCTTCCTCATGTTTTCCTTTCTGCAAAGGGAGAAAAAAGGGCCCTCTCTAAACCTGTCCTCCTGTTTTCAGTTTTTATGTTCCAAGCAATCAAATAAAACCCAGTCCATGACCGCTTTTACTACACTGGTGAATAAACATCTTTGTATTGGATATCTCTATTTGGCTGCCCTTGTAGTTTATTGAGCACCAAATGCTTTATTACTCAGTTATGTAGTTATTGACTCCTATTGCTGTTTAATGTAATCACACAAAAATCTATGTATAGTGTCTAATATTAAATAAAGTTTATTATCTGAATTTACAACAGATGTGGCACACCTTAGGCATATTGCTAAATACTCTATTGTGTAAAGTAAATCTACATAGATCTTTGCTGTTATCCGGGTATGTTTACACAGCATTATCCAATGGGTGAAAATAAGGTGTTCTACGTTTGCCTACTCGTTCTCTCACTCTTTATCCCTGGGCTTGGCAGACACCATGTGACCTAGCACTCACTATCTCAAGGCTGTTATAGCTCCTGCACTTGACATTAAGATTTAATCCTACCTTACTGAAGCAAGGGAAACCAACTGTCTAACATTATTAAGGGGGGAAAAAAAAAAGAGTTCTCAAGAAAGAGTTTTCTTGTTTTTAGTGGAATCACTTCAAAAATTAAAATGAAGACTGTAGTCTATTTAAATTTTTTCAAACTGTAGAAGGGAAAATGCATTTTGTTTGCCAGAGCATGGTATCGGAGGCTAGAATCCAATACATTAATCACAATTTGTATACCCAAATGCATTATTTTCTGGTTAAGGCCTCTTGCAAATCTCTGGATTAACTGAGACTGCTGAAGAGGTCTTGAGACCTCCAGCTGTCAACTTTTAGCTACAGGAATTTAGATTCCTTTTCTTCAGGGCAGGAAACTTAAATTGCAGGGTCCTGCGGTTCATAATAATGTCTCAGCAGACCTGATTTTTGCTTTAGAGTGCGTGGCCCTCTGATGGGGGAGTGGACAGTGGCAGCATCCTGAGAACTGCCTGGCTCCCGATTGAAGTACAAAAGTAGCACGTGTTCACAAAGACCACAGGACACCTAAGAGTTCAAATGTGTGTCCATCTTAAAATGATTTTTCAGATGGAGTTACTGAAAGGGTAGGAAAATTCAGACCTTTCATTAACATGATACTTTTGGTCAGTCCTTAGACATAAAATGTGGATGATCTTTCTCCCCAAGGAAGGGTAGTCACTTCTTGAATACCAAGCTCTTTATAATTCCAGTGAAGTTTGGAAGTAAAATATGGCATTTGCTTAGAGGAGAAGGATATTGATTACTTATTTTTAACAGCAGATATTTGCATTAATTATCTCTCATTTTATTAGATCCAGTAGGAATCTTTATTTCCACTGTTTCATTAGGACTACCATTGTTAGTAAAGATCCATGCAGCATTTAATATAGCCCTGTAATGTCATATTCTCTAACACTCAATGTTAGATATTGTAAAGTGGTGGTGATGATGTTTTATCTTGCATTGTGTTTTGGAACCTTTGGTGTTTTTGTTTGTAGAGTGCCTTGAAAGCTTCAGATGACAAGTGCCTGTGTAAAGTGTTTCCATTATTATATAAGGAACAAGCGACTAGAAGTCAGCAGTTAGAATTGGCATCTTAAAGGTGTCAGAAATGCTTTATTCTTGCATCAAAACTTTATATTGATTAGAAAATGTCTAACTAATTGTCTGTTGCCAACTTTCATAGTTAATATGTTGGCTGATATTTTTTTTTTCAGGAAACAAAAAACCCCAAACCCTACAGATGAATAAGGTGAAACCTTGGATGTGCAACAGTTGGAAATTTTGTAGTAATCAGTTTCAGAAATCAAAGCAAGTAACCTCACAAAATTAATTAAATAGATGAAGATGTCTGAACTTGCAGATGATAATGTTACCTGTAGGGGAAAAAAGGCAATTTTAAAAATTGTGTTTTTTCTAATGAGTTACACGGAGTTCGCGGCTCCTGTAAACAGTAGAAGTATTTTTCTGTTAAGAGAGTATATTCAGGACTTTTCTCTTTTAGCTTGATAGTTAAACCAGAATTTTGAGAACATACCATCTCTTGGCAATAAAATTCTAAATATACGATTATCAATTTTTTAAACTCTTCTCCTACCCCAGGAGGACCAGGATGGTAGCCAAGGTGTGGGCAAGCGCAAGAGGGTGAAACTAAGCAGCACCACCAAAGGTATTTATAAAGTACTGATCTCAGTTTATCATATTTGTTTTATGTCTATCTTAAAAATTATCTAGGGGTATGCATTCACTTCCCAAGCACAGTAGTGCTGTATGTGACAGGTATTAAATACAGCAAAGTCTAAAAAAGAATAGCAAGTGAAATTGTGGCACTTGACAACTTCAGTTTCCCTTGAGTGAGTACCACTGTCTGGGACTCTGTTTGACCAGTCACTTTGTCACCTTCATGTCATAAGTTGACCTCTAAAAATTCATTTCCTTTTCACTGTGTGGCTGGCAAGGTTGCGCTACAGCTTAGCAAACAAGTTTTTGAAGTATTTGTTCTTAATTTTTTTTCATTATGCCACTGTACAGTATGTTTGTGTTCTCAGCAAGGCAAGAATGGTTCTCTCTGGTTCCGATTGGTCTTTTTGTACTGTTCTAATAATATTTTTAAAAAGATATTTGAATGAAGTCTACTTTGAAAGAACTCCATTATTTTCCTAGATGGAAATTAGTCCTCTGTGCAATTTCTAGTCCAGCATGAGCAGTGCTCACACTGAGGTCAATGCAAGTTTTAATTCAAGAATGACCATAGGCTAGAGACAAGGTAGCCCTATCCTGTGCTTGTCCTTGACATGTTTTTGTGCTAAAAAGTGTTTAATAATATTTAAACTCTATTATTAAATAAAGAACACTTTGTTGTTTTTTTTAATGTGAGTATGAGGAGACTCACGCAGGAAGCACAAAGAAATTGCAAGCCTTGAGGAAAACATTCAGGTGGAAAAACTGTGGTGAAAGTTGGAATAGAATTTCTGGAAAAGCTGTGAAGTGAAGGTTTAGAACTTGAATTTGAAATGCAAGGGTTCATGAAGTCAGTAAAAAGGCATGAAGGTGTTGCGAGGGGTATCAGAAAGTAAGATTGATTGTTTCTAGTGTTTTCAAATTGAAGGAAAAAGAGATTGGGAAGCTGGAAAAGCAGAGAACTAAATGTTTTGGCAATGGTGGTGTTAAGAGGTGATCTTGGAAATGATGTGCAAAAGATTGTGGCAGAGAATAATAATGTGGAAGAGGTGGTGGCTTTGGAGAAATGCAGGAAACTTACAGATGTCCAAGGAAAGCTCTCTTACTTGAATTTTTAGAGGCTCTTAGCTTGTCTGAAAGACAAGTTAGAATCAGGTTACGCAAGAAAAAAATGCTGGTTTTCTGAGGAATAATAACTGATTATGGGAAGGAGACAAGGAGGAAGCTCAGGTTTAGAAGCTGCTAGATCTGAAAACCAGTGTCAACAGTGGCATTTCAGGAAAAGTGGTACTTTAATTCAACATTTCATTTCCCCCAGGATTGTAGTTTTCCCCCTCTGAGGCATCCCAGCTTGAACTGTGCTCGTGATGTTGATAGCTCCTAGTATCAGCCCCAGAGGAGGGAGTCTGCCAATGGGGGAAGGGTAAGTATCTGTTTTTATTAAATATTGAATAGTTTTCTGAAGTTTTCTGTATTCATATTTTATGTCCAATAGGGTATAAAATAAGAGTATGAAAAGAAAATTTTAGAAAACTGAGTATTGAATAAAAACAGATTTACCTTTTCCATATAAGCAGACTTCCTGTCCCATCCTAGGTCTTTAGTGGTACTGTCTTCATAGAGCGTTATTTATATACTGGGGATATCTTGGAATGCTAAGATTCTTATTCCAGAGAGATGTTTACAACAGTCTATGGGGTCTTTTGTGGCACTAGGAAAGAATAAAAGGTTTCTTTAAAGAAAATACAGGTTTTATGCTGAGGTTCACTGATACAGGTATGGGACTGAGTATTGAGAGAATTTTTATTTTACTCTGTTTTAAAACCTGCATCCTGCATCCATCTGAAATACGAGATGTTTAAGACAATTTTAAACCCACAGGCACTATTATTTTTGTGGGGTTTTTTATTTTTTTAATTTGTTGAAAGAAATTTAAAATCATGTGGTGCTTCTCACAAGAGTGGGAACATTAGTCCCAGTATTCTTGACAAATTTTCCAATTTGGGTAAGAGCATTCTGCCTACTTAAATTCTATAGCAGGTATAAGTGGATATGTGCTCTTCTGTCCCTGCCTGAAATTGCTGCATAAAGAATTTGATATACACTGAGAAAACGGTACATCAGTGACAGATAAGGTGTTGTGTCACTTATCTTCGTGCCTGCTGTTCTCACTCAGGGGCATTTGGCATGTACTTAAACCTGTGCTCTCTGTTCTGTGGACAGAGGACTTCAGTCTGCATGGCTACCAAGCTTTCATGGGCAGTAAAATCACATATGCAGTTTCTTAACAAGAGACGAGGAAGAGAACTTGCTGCAGTAGATGACGTGTAATACTTTACAAAATATTTTAATATTAAAATACCTTTCATGACTCTGAAGGTAAATTTTTATTTCAACACTTGTAGAATATGTTGAATAAAACATATTCTTGTCTTTGTGTGGCTTGCTAGAGTCTTGAAGAGATTCCTAATGTTTAAATTATTTGTTATTTCTCATTATCTTTTGCAATTCCTGAGATGTTTTGGGCTGACTGGTCACTTGACTGGGGAACTCTGACCCTTGATAATGGTGGAAAATGGAGGTAATTCCTGCTTAGGAAAAGCACAAATGCCTATCCTGCTTAGCATAGTCTCAAAGCTCTCCAGTGCAGTTCCTAAAGCTATCATACTTAGTGAAGAGGCAAGTCGTCAAGGCCAGATGATGTTCAGCTTAAGTGGTTTTGAATCCATGCTGATGGGAGCACTTCATACAGTCCCATTGGAATATGGGATTTTGTGTGTGGGGATGTATCCTCAGGTCTAATTGATTTCTAGGTATAAAGGAGCATTATTATTATTTTCTTTAGTCCTTATGTGCTATGGAGTGAACAATATCTGTTGTAGCTTTAAATTGTAAATAATCAGTCTCTTGAAGAATGATGATAAGGAATCTTTATATTTTAGTATTTTTTCAAATGAAATTAATATGATTTTTGCTCTGTCAAGCCATAGCTTCATGAACAGTTTATACGAGCAGAGGTCAGTTTGTGCAGCTTTGCAGTCAGGAAACTGGCTTGAAAACGCAGCTGACGGATGGAAAGATGACTTGATTCCTACGTAGGTACCCCACAGGGATGTACTGTCACGACGAGTAAGGAGGCAGAGTGAATGGCCAGGGGTTGAATGGGGAAAGATGACTGTCTTTTCTGGTACCATCAGGAACTAGTGCCTGATTATCTGATTATGGTAACTTTTCACATTAAAAAAAAAAACGAACAGCTTTGTGGTTGGTCAATCAGTACATATGTTGCTTTAAAAAATAAGAATAACTGATACATTATTGCTTCTATGTAGCTTGTTTAGGGCTTTGTAAACAGAACAGAAGTGTTCTTCGGTGACAGAACTCATCACTTAATCATAAATCATATTTTGTTGTTTTGCTATTTTCTTCAGCTAAGTAGTAGTCTACATTAACGGTTTCCCTCCATTAAGTGGCTGTGTAAATATTGTGCAAATTGCTGTGATTCATTACAATCAGAGCTGTTACAGTAAGGTGATACAATTCAATGCAATCAGTGAAGACTGGACTCTGTGTGGTAGAATTGTACTGAAAACTTTCATGGGCTTTTCTGGGAGGTCCTTTTTCTTGTTACAGACTCTTGACACTGTGCGGTGTTGACCATGTTAATTTTCCCAGTGTTTTTCAAAAAAAAAAGTCATTTATAGAGCTCACTAAGATGTTCTTAAATTTTTGTTACTGAATTTTACATGACACTGCAACTTCACAATCATTGTTTTTAGTTTTAATAATTTTTACATGACACATCCCCTCCTCCAACCTTTTATGCAGATCAATCTATCATGGATGTTTTGAAGCATAAGTGTTTTCTAGAAGAATTATTATTTTGGACAATAAAATACGAGTTTCCACAGAAGATGGTGACTTTCTTACTCAACATGCTGCCAGATCAAGATTATAAGGTACTTGCCTTACTTCATTCAAACTTAAATGTCTTTTCTTATTCACATACTTAGTGTATATTATGCGTTGCATAAGACCACATATGTTTATATTTGAATAATGAACGGTAAAATAATGCAGATCTTTTACCTTGTTTTGAGTATTTTGTTAGAAGGTCTGAAGTGTATAGTATTTTAAGAGATATGTGGACAAAACAAGATGGATAATTCTGGAGCAGCAATATTAATTTTGTTCTTATGGTTTGTTTTTTCCTTTTTGGCTGTTAGTGCATCTGTGCATGTGTTGGATTTTGTTTTGGTTTATTTTACTTTGTAAATTGGGGGGTTTATCAGTTAAAAGATGTGGATCAACACTGAATGATTCTGTAGCGTGGTATGACTGGAAAATAATTGTGGTGATTTCATTCCTGTTGCAGCTGGTGTAGTAGGCAGTGGTTTCTGCATATAGGCCACTACAGTGTGAGTGTTCTGGCAGCAGCTATGCCCTAGGTGATTTTGGCAGCCTTCCAGGTGCTTCTTTACAGAGTTTTGCACTTGTCTGTACCAAGTGTCTCCTGGCCTGGAGTCACAGAGACTGGATGTCATCTTCCTGTTTTAAATCTTGATGTGCAGCCAGGTTTGGTTGTTTGCTCTACATGTTCCCAAGACCTAGTATTACATAGCAATCAGGCTTAACATTTTGCTCTGATCATGTCATACCTTTGAGCCATGCAAATATTTTGGACCTCCTCAATCCCTGCTGGGAGACAAAGATCAAGAAATCCTGAAGTTTAGGCCTACGGATTTCTTTAAAAATGTCTGTATATAATGGGACAGCCCTGTATTCATGCCCCCTTAAAACCTTGCTGTATCAAAGCAAAGGATAGGAAGATAACTTGCAAGAAAAAGATGAGATATGGACCTTCAGCAATACTCTATCCATGTGAAGACAGCGTTTTGATTTGGGATACCAGCATAGATTGATCCTGGTCTTGGATTCAGCAAACACATGAGGACTTCTTAACTGATGATCCCTTGCCATGGAGCTTGAATTCTTCTTGATACTTGGAGACCCATGTGGACTTGCAGTTCTTCTGATCCATTATCAGCTAAACTCCTGCCTGTAAAAACACCCAACTGCTATCAGCATGCAGAGGAATCTGGTAAGTGTTGCTATGTTTACCTCTTTACTATACCATGTAATAACAACAACTTTTAATGATCATGGGATCTTTTTTCCTTTGACAACAAGCCAAAGTCTTCAGTGGCTTGCTCCATTGTGTTCATAATCTTTCTTCACTATGCACTCAGAATGGAGACCATGGTGTATTTGGTTTCTGTATTGGCTGCCACCTTTATCTGGAAATAGTCCCAACTTCCACCCACCAATACTTTATGTTCAGATGAAAGGATTATTTAAACATTCCTTTTTTTTGTTACCAATTTGATTAAACAGTTATTTCCTATGTACAAACTTTATTACAAGCACAGATCCTAAGTATTTGATAGAATCTATGTTTTTTTGAATTGTGACTATCTAAAATATATTTTTCAGTAGTAAGGAAACTCAGAGCAGGAAATGTATCACTCTTTTCTTCCCAAGATACCTGTACTTTGTTGCAAAACTATGTCAATGATGTATGAATTTTAAACATGTCTGAGGATTGTGGCTAATTTAAAAGGAGTGGCTCTGCCTTTTACGTGTATACAGACAGAACATACCATTTGGGGATAATTTAGAAGAATGTTTTATCTTTCAAGCTTCCATTTAGCTTTTATGAAGGAAAAGCTTGTTTGATGTTTAATCATGTTGCATTCTCAAACAGTAGGAACACCTGTAGGGATATAAACTGTTCCAAGTGATCTCTCAGCTTTCTGCCTTTTTCTCCCATCCCATCTACACCACATATACTGTCTTAATTTTTTCTGTTTCTGCTGTTGTGCAATTTGTCTGATTCTCCATGAGCTGATTTAAGTCTCTAAATCAGCAGAATTCTGCTAGGTTGGTTTTCTGATAAACTGAGTGAACTAGCCAGACACAGAGCTGGCTATCTGTGCACGCTCTGAAATTGTTGAAATCTCTGACCTACAGCATAAATGTAGTAGAGCTGAGCGAATCCACCATACCCTATGCAGCAGTCAGTGAACCACCAGCAATCTCTGTTGCACAGATTTATTTTTATAGGCAAATAAACTCCTCTTTTAG
This sequence comes from Cariama cristata, assembly GCF_000690535.1. Lineage (NCBI taxonomy): Eukaryota > Metazoa > Chordata > Aves > Cariamiformes > Cariamidae > Cariama > Cariama cristata. The sequence goes on along the minus strand of NW_009637361.1, from coordinate 40,671 downwards.
GATTCCCAGTATCGAAAAGAGATGTTGAAAGGGGTGGGCTAAAACCCTGTGTTAACTAGCTCTTCCCCCCTTATCTCTTTTGCATATGAGAGAGACAGCACAACAAACAGTGTGGTCTTTGCCTTACAGGATTTGTGCCTGAGCCATCCCTTCCAGCACCCTCTGACATTTGAAGCTTGGAAGACTTACAAGTGAAGAAATAGAAAACAAAAGAAATTTACTGGAGCTTCCAAGAAATCAGAGGTGTTATGGTGTGAACTAGGTTTCTGCAAGACGAAGAACAAAAGACCAGAGAAATAGAACTGATGTTCACGTGACCGAGGCGAAGGCAAAGAAGGGGTTGGCAATAAACAGGAAGCTGATGGAAGAGTGTAAATCATCCAAGAGCAGAGCATTGCTGAAATTTGGAATACTAGAAGTAGAGAAATGCAAAAGCATCTGGTAGAGATAAGGAATCAACAAATATAATTGTCAGAAGTGCTATGTCTCGTCAGGCACCTCCCGTAGTGAACATTGAGGCAGTTATTACAGCAATAGGACTTCACTAACCTCTGGATATGCTGTTCTACGAATCTGTAGAACAGTTTTTCTATTGGAAACTCAATTTTAGCACAGCTTTCACCTCGCAGAACTGTCTTTCTCTTTCCACTGAAAACATAAACATGGGAGATGCAAGTTCTAGCTGAAACATAAGGTTGATGTTAGGCTCCTAAAAAATTCTGGGATTGTTGAGTGGCCACCAAGAGGAAAGGCCAGATGGAGAAATTAACTTTGTTTTTGCATAGGATAGAAATTTAGAAGCTGCATGAGATCATAGAGTGTAAGTCAGTGAAGGTCATTAAATATACAGAAAACATGTCTGTCCTAGGAAGCCACTTCTTGCAAATAGTTGGAAGCTGAGTAGGTATTTGGAAAGATGTGTTATGTCAATATCTGTATTCTTGCTCCATTCTATATTTTTCCTTGGTTGTGTATACATCTTAGGCTACTCAAAGACAGTATACTGAGCTGGATGGACTGGTTTGACCTACTATGGCTGTTTTATATATGGACTGCAGTTTACCACAGTATTTCAGCATTTTCACTTCTGGAAGTGAATTTAGTTTCTTCCTCTCAAAATTGGAAAGGATTGTATTTGTTTGTTTAACTTCCAAATGAATGTAGGCGTAAAGCTTATGTCTCTTTTTAAGTTTGTTAGAGAGTCTCTATCATTATACTATATTGATAGTGAATCTACAGTACTTTCACAAATTCGTTATTCTAGGAGTGAGGCACAAAAAGTTTTGATGCATGAAGATTTAAAATAAATAAATAAATTCAAAATTTGTCCTCAGAGGAGGATCATGTTTTTGCAATCAACTTGAATTGAGAGTGCTGTGTAAAACATAGTGTCTACATCACAGAACCTGAGAATTTTATTTAAACATAATACAATATGAAGAAGTAAATAAAAGTATACTTTTTTACTAGCAACTTCAGTATACTAACTTCTTAAAATATCAGATGCATCATTTGTGTCTAAGGCTTAACATTAATAGTGTAAACATCTTGATGTTTGTTTTAAGTGTCATTGCCAGTGATTAAAATTGTATCAAGCTTTAATTTGAATGAAGTTATATGATAGGTTGTTCTACCTTGGAATACCAGAATGATATTGTATTAACTCTGCACAAGTATTGCAAATACGTTGTTCCGAATGGCTTTAGCTGAAAATAATTGCCATTGTGCTGGGTGTTGTACGTAGAAGACACCTTCAATTATTATTCAGGTTTCCATCATTGTGGACCAGCTAAAGGAAGGCAAGTTAAGCAGTGTTGTAGTGTTTCCTGCAGTGACATCCCCATCCCCACCTTGGTCCATTTTTTTTGCATGAGCAACATTATTTTGGAGGATATTTGCTGGAAGAAGCAGTCTTTGTGCCCAGCAGCAGCATTACAGCATCATGATATTTTGGGAAATATTTTCTAAATGAGAATCACATGGTAGTGCCGTAATAAAAATATGGGAGCACTGAGTCTGAGGCAGGTAAAATAAAGTTTTGATTTGTATGAAGTCTGTTGAAAACACAGCTGCCTGAAGGTGGTTTTAAAATTTCTAATTTTATACTTCTGAGAGGTTAATACTTCCAGAAGGAATGAACAGGGGATTTCAGACTTTGAGCTGAAAATTTTCATCACTGCACAGCTATTATCTCTTCTTATTAAGCCAAGCAAGTCCAGATGGTGTTAATTCAGAACTTAAAGTACCGAGTGGGAAGTGATTTCAAAGCTGGCACATATGCACACATGTGTATGCAGTGCAAAAGGTTGGTTTACTATGCAATTTGAGGCTAATGGAGTGGGACAAGAAATTGTACTAAGGTTTACATGTATATGCATTGATACATTTCAGTACTGGTCTGGTTTAAAACAACCCGGACAATTGTATGAAGAACAGCAAAGCTTACTAATGACTTTTAATTATTGAGGAGAAAGCGCTAAAGATTTATTAAAAAAATACAAGATGTTATGATAGCAGATGAAATTCAGTGTTGAAATGTCATCCTTGACAGATGAATGAAAACCTTACTCCATGGGTAGATGAGTGCGAGTTGTAAGTTAACGCAGCTTTATTAGGCACCACTACTCTCATTGTTCATAGTGTATTGTTTTAGGACATTAATTCTGGTTTTAGGATGTAAAGAAATTTAGGATTATTTATTAGAACTTTATTGCTTTCACAGGTATGCTGAGGCCTTATATTCCTTGTTTCAACATTTCTGGGGTTTTGTGATGTGGAAAGTATAGAATGAGAAGATTAGATTTTGGGATGAGGTAATAAAATTGGAGGCATAAGTTACCCCTCCCTATAGATAAGTTTTTTCATGTGCACTCTTTCTACAAACTAGATGTGGGCTACTTAGACAATCAGTTTTGGTTTGTCATGGCAACTGGTGTTTCCCAGGATATGTTGATTGTACTTTTGTAAAGGAATAGTTTATAATGATACTTAATATAATGATATATAATGATATTATATAATGATATATAGTGATATAAGCTATAATTTTTGTTTGGTGCTTGTTAACGTCAAAATTTCTTTTTAATTTGCAGATTGCTTTTACAAAAACTTTTGTTCAGCATTATGCTTTTATTATGAAAACACTGAAGAAAAGCCATGAATCGGACACAATGTCCAATAGAATTGTGCATATTAGTGTTCAGTTGTTCAGCAATGAAGAACTAGCACGCCAAGTAACAGAAGAATGTCAGCTACTGGACATTATGGTCACTGTTCTATTATATATGATGGAAAGTTGCCTTATTAAAAGTGAATTGCAAGGTAGGTTGATTTGTTTGTTTGCTTGTTTCCATTCCATAAATTTATTATAGATGAAATTTAATCTCTTTCTTTGGTACTCAGTCGATCCCCCAACTCTTTTCCAAAAATGCACAGGATCTAGCAATATATCGTAGAGGCTGAGTCTCAAAATTTCCTGGAAATGTAAAGGTAGTTATAAAGCATGTTACTGATGTTTTATCCTTTGGTTTGTAGGGGTTTTGTTGTAGGAATGTTATATAGGTTAGAATACAGAGTATTATCTTGCAGGTGCTTAGTTTGTTGGGTAAAGTGCATAAACAGTATTTGTGAAGCTCATATGAATGGGAAATTATATATGCAAATTGAGACCTTTATTAATTTAAAAAAGCTTGCAAAATACTTTGAAAATATGTTTGAAGTATTTAAAATTGTTTTAATTTTTCTCACCTGTGATTGACTTAATAAAACTTGATATAATTAGAGGAGAATGATTTAATACTTTGTAAATATAAGCATTTGATCAAGCTTTTGGTTGACAGTGGCAATTTAAACTTGAACTAGCGTACACCATGTAACTTTTCTAGTGAAAACAGCTGTCCTATTTCTACCCTCCTTGTTTTACCTGTCCTTACCTGAAAATGGTGGCACAACAAATCTTGCTGACTTCTGTTTTTCACACTTTCATGTACCTATACAGACTGCAGACCTCTGAGCCCTCTTTATCCTAGTTTGAATTTGAAAATACTCTCTAGATAGGCTTACTGCTGCTGCCAAATAAGTACCATCAACTTCTGCATGAAACTAATTTTTCTTGTCTGAAGTATCCTTTGTCTCCGAGTCCACTCTATGTATAGCCTAGTACAGAATGACTGTACTGAAATGGGAAATCCTCGGTCATCTAGCTATAAAGAGTGCCCTCATTCAGCTGCACTTCAACATGAGAAATTTTTCTGTTGCCCTACATAGATTGCTTTACAGTACTCAAAGAAAAACATTGAATTTTTAACAGTTTGTGTATCAATTTGTATATTAGTTTTGCTAAACTAATGCCATATTGGTGGAATGTCATTTAAAACTACTTTTAAGCATCTTCCGAATGCTATTTGTTGGTCAGTATGGGATGTTGCTAGCATTGTGGTAAGGTTCTGTAGTGGATCAGAATTGGCAACCAAACAGAAAAGGCTGTGGCTGTGATTAGACATTCTCTGAAGAAACTTCCTGGTAATTAATTATGTAAGCTGGAGCTGGTAAGTGACATAAGGTCAGATATGTTTGTGATAGATTTGTGAGAAAAGATGTGCTTCTGGTGCAGCTGTCCCAAGACATGAAGTTACCTGTTTCCTTAGCACCAATGATTTGTCTTAGCCAAGATTCCATCATGGAATCTGTCTGGTGCTTTTCAAGTGTTTTCACATTTCCTCCTCACTGCTTTATATAGGAGGGGTTGGGCATACTGTAAACTGACAGGAAAATGTTAATAAAATACTTCATTTTATTTTTTCCACCTTGTATTCTCATTGGCCTTCTTTTGCAGTTCTTTGGGCTTGTATCTTGTGTTTAGTTCAAGGTATCTCTTATTATGCTGGAAATAGTGAGAAGTCTATTAAAAGTATGCGCTGGTGAAATAAACTGAGAGGAATTCTGTTTGTGCAGCTAGTGCAAACAGGTAGGTGATTTAGTATCTGAATGAGACAGTTTACAAATCCAACCAATGGATAGATGGAGAAAACATGTTAGAGAGGAGCAAGGAGAACATGGAGCAGGAATTGTATCTGCTATGGCATGTTAATTTGCGTTGCTCACAGATCCTAATTGTCTTTTGGACAGCTGACAGTTGTTAAAAGTATACAGTTCATGAGTATTTGTAGATGCCAAGTGACAAACTGTGTTCGTGAAACAGAGTTGACCTAGGAGCTGTGTTGATACCAACTTCGAAAGTATTACTAGTTCAGCTTACCTCTCACATGTGGTGTGAAAGGATGAGGAGGAGAAATATGGGTTCTCTATCAGCACTTACCTCCTGAACTTTTCATGGGAGAAGAATTTACACCCCAAGGAAAAAGTTTTGATAGTGGTTCATCCTTCAAAAAAAACACCTCTCTGACTGACCTTACATTAACCCTGGCTCATAGAGTACTCTGAATAAGAGGCGATGCCACTGCCAATTTGAAGTAACTCTGGATTTGTGTAATCTATACCGGGGCAGAGAATCAGCAACATGTTACTGTTGGCTCTTTGCAAAGTCCTTCAGCAGGTTCAGGCAGAGCCAGCTTAGATGTTATCCTGTTCTTGGATAGGCTGAGTGAGCACGTGGGAACCAGGCAGCTCAGCAACAAGACCCAGTTTCCTTTCTTCACAGATGTACCAGATAACAAGAGAGAGATTAAAGAGTATTTGATCAGCTATGGCAGAGAAGTTTGAGAAGCTCCACAGAGCACTTCTGGCTTCCTATTCCTTCCAGTGCTCAGTGTAATAGCTAGGAGTCAGTCTTAAGAAACGGAGCTCTGTATTACCTTATGGTAACAAGAAGGTATCTGTTCATAGTTTTGTGCAACACAAGCAGCATATTTTTCAGGATGAAATTGATTCATTTTTCTGACTGCTGTGTTCTTGGGAAATAAAACTTCTCAAGATCAAAATGTTATGTGACTTCAAGTTAGAAAACCTGTTGACATAACTGGCAAGAGAGTAACTTTTTTTTTTCCCTGGTACCGATAAATCAACAAAATAAACAACCTTAGAGTAAAAAGAAAAAAAGCATTTTCTTCAGTAGTTACAACAAAGGTGAGGAAAAAAGCTTGCATATATACCAAAGGGAACCGCTCCAGATACAGATGTGCTTTATCAGTCAGAGACTGGAGTCTCTTAATAACAGTGTCTTCTTAGCTGTGGCTGCGCTGTACAGGTTATGACCCTTTCACTGTGCAAAGGGTAACTACAAGGGTCCTTCAGTGCATTTGAACTGGACAAGAGCCATGCCCAAGGCTGATCATCAGATGCAAAATTTTCTTTCTTCTGTTCGCTTGAAATAGAATAGCAACTGACAGATGGGTGCTGGAAGTTATTTCCCTTGGATTGTGAATCCAGGATGAATCCTGTTTCCCTTCTGGTCTTTCCAGGGGTCTATCCCTCTTATGAAAATCAAATAAAGAGATTTATTTGACAGCTGTAGAGGATGTACTTCCGTGATTTGGGGGGGGGACACTTCTACACACAGCCTCCTGCTTCATGACTACTTCTCCCTTCTTTTGTGAACCTTCTACTGCCCTGGTCTCAGGAAGGCTGCATAAACCCTCTCTCTGTCCCAGCTTCAGAGTGGAAATGCTTTTCTCTGCTCTCCTTCTCAGATTCAACATGCCAGTGTAGGTTTTGATCACCAGATTCCCATTTGAATGCTGTAAGGTAGCTTGCTTGCTGGAAGTGTGTCAAGTTCAAAGTAGATTTCAGATGTTCATAATAGGAATTGCATTGTTTGGTCTTTTTTATTCTTCTTGAGAGTATTCCAAAAAAGGCATAGCTGTGGTGGTTTTACTAACATGCTGCTTTTCAAAGATTGCGATATTGTTCAAAGTACATGTGTCTCCTCCTGAGTGGGATATATGTTGATGAGTCCATGATGAGAGAACAGCCTCAAGTACCACAAACAATCATTCTTCTTTTCTGCAGTTTTTTCTGTGTGTGTCTGATTGCAACATTACAGTAAGTCCCAATTGTTATTTTTTGCATTATCTAGTAGCTTTATCTAAAAATTACAACAAGAAGGAAAAAAACCCTTTTTCCTTCTCCTTTCTTTTTTCTTTTCTTTTTTAAATCTAGATGAAGAAAATAGTTTACATGTTGTGGTGAATTGTGGAGAAGCACTACTGAAGAATAATACTTACTGGCCCCTGGTTAGTGATTTTATAAACATACTTTCACACCAAAGTGTGGCAAAGAAATTTTTGGAAGATCATGGTCTTTTGGTAACATGGATGAATTTTGTATCATTCTTTCAAGGTATGTGACTCTTATAATCAATATTAATACAAGGATGTTAAGATAGCTTAATGTTTGAGGTAACAAAATCCTTACACTGCTGTATGTAAATACTTAATTCATTAGTGTTCTCGTACGTCTGTATTCCTGGAAGGGAACAGTATATTCTAGAAAACAGGTAGATTTGAAAATGATCTAATGGATCTTTGTGTTGCGTGGACTAGTTAAAGAGCAATTGCATCACACTTGACTGAGATTCATGGTGCCAGAATTCTCAGGTTGTACTTAAAGTACAGATCATAACTTATACTGCACCAGTGTTTTACTGGCGAAGTTCTAAATTTAAACATTGAGTAAATGTTAAATTTGATAAATTTGGATCTTTTTCTAAGTGCTGCCATGAAGAAACTTTTTTATTATGTAAAACAAATACTTTAAAATCATGAACTTTTCAATACTGATGAATGTTCTGCATAGAAAGAAGATCAGATATTTTCCATCCACATGTTCTCATTAACTAAGTGAGATTCAAACTAGAAGGACTGCACTTAACTAGCCAGTCTAGAGCTATTGTTCTTTTCTGGTCTATTGCTGTTCAAATTTTGATGCTTGTTCTCATATTTGATCTATTATTCTGCTGCTAGATAAAATAGATTGTTACATTTTGTGGTTTTTTGTCTTAATAGGTGTGTGAATGCGTAACAGTAAAAACACTGCATTCCACTTAGCCCTGGTTAAATATTTGGTTGTATAACTCTGCTTAAATCTTTGAAGGTATGAATTTAAATAAACGAGAATTAAATGAGCATGTGGAGTTTGAATCGCAGACATACTATGCTGCCTTTGCTGCTGAGCTGGAAGCCTGTGCCCAGCCAATGTGGGGTCTTCTGTCACACTGCAAAATTAGGGTAAGACTACCCTTTCTCTGTCATTATTCTTGGTTTTATTCTTTACTTGAGTTCTCAAATCTGAAAGGTCTTCTGGTTTTTGTGTTTGAAAATACTTGGGTTTTGCTGTCTTTGTCTGCCAAACATATAAAACCATGATCAATTCAGATTCTGTGTATAGTGAGTAGAGAATTTATACTTGTACCTACTTTATTGTCTTCAGAACTGGGACTACAAGTTCCGGATGTGTACAGTCAGTCCGTATGACTGTACATATGGAATAACTTCTGATGTGATGGAGAACTTGATGAATGTCTCTGAATGTGATTCTGCCTTTGTTCAGTGGGAAAGGAGATACAGAAATCACCCTAATGTGATTATAATGTTGACTGTGTCAACAAATGGACACTTTGTTATGATGGGGGATGGAGTAATTTATGGGTTTGTGTTGTTTTACTAACAGCCTGAGGTGAAAGCCTCTTAGATTTTGACATCTCATGGTCTCCTAACTAGAGCAAAGAGTTGTTACTATTTGCTAGACTGTGAATTATATGAGGTTATAATAAAAATAGAAACTGTCAGCTTACAGGAATACTTAAAGTGAAAAAAATGTTTTATTGTTTTTTATGAAATAAATACTTATCTTTTAGATTAGCTTATTAAGATACATAATAGTGTCCATGAGACAGTAACACCTGAATTGAACTGTGCACTGAAAAAATGTACATGAGCATACTGTGCAATTTTAAAGCAGTTTAAATCAGGCAGTTGCAAAAGCCTTTCCATGAAGTAAATTATACATTATGAATATATCCATTTATGAGTCTAAATTTAATCTTTTGAAAAACTGAATTATAACTTCTGGCTTTTTCAAGTACTCCTTTCTTTTTAGCTTAGCGGTGGGAAGTTCTGCCTTTTGTTCAAGGCCTGTATGATTCCTTGCTCCACCTATCAGCTTGTCAGTCCTATTTTCACCCCCTATTTGGACCCATTGATTGTCCTCAATAAATCTGAAAGTGTAGGAATTTCATAGCTTAATTGTTGTATTTGCTTAGTGAAACCTGATGGGTAGGAAGAGATTCCAGCTTGTGTCCCAGAGGAGGGGGAGAACCGGTGGAGCCTGGCCACCATAGAGGGTGGAGCAGCAGGATGGGAGCCTGTGGCTGTTGTATTTCCTGATGAGAAAAAGTGTCTGACCGAGCCAGCTGGCACTGGCACAGCTTCTGACTGGCCAAAGCACTGCTGGCTTTTGCATGAGAAGTGTGTCATAGATATCCTAAGAGTGTCAGGCAGGTCTGGAGTGTGTGTTTAGGGGGAAGGGAAGATTAAAGGAAAAGTCCGTTAAGAAATCAGGAACTGTAAGTTCTGCTGACCACAGAGCAAGTTGGTTTAGCTCCCCTCCCAACTTTCCTTCTTGCACATCACTGCTTCGTTCCTGGAGGGCAATGTACAGCTCTAGTCTTGAAATACATGATTTAATCTGAAATACATTATAGTTTTAGGGCATTGTTATAGAGTTATATCATAGCATCCTAACAAGGTTTGCTTATTGTTAAAATCTATGCAGTATTGTGTTATTGTTGTATTTCGGGTGTGTTGTGTTAGCCAACTGTAAGGACCTTTCAGTAGATAAAACTTACAGGACATTAGCCATTCCTTTTGGTTGCATAGAAAGACTTACCTTTTTTGTGCTTACATCTCTAAATTTTTGGTAAAAATAAATGGATAAATTAAACAACAGTAGGCACTAGGACCAGCTGACCATTCTGAAGGTGCCTTAATTCTCACCATTGAAATGGTCGTCTTTTGGAGTAACAATGAAACTCCCAATACTTACTAATTTCCATATGATGAGGGCATAAATTGTGTACTGTAAAAATATTCTTAATCATATTTATTTGTAGTAGGAAAACAGTGACACGCACTTAAAACTGTCTTGGCTTGTGTAGTATGCTGGTATCTTTTACTGCAGGAAACACAGGAATACACACGAAATGTTGTCAGATACTGCCTTGAAGCACTTCAGGACTGGTTTGATGCTATCAACTTTGTAGATGAGGTAAATATCCTTAGTGAATTTAAGCGAAGTACGGTGGAAAAAAAACTGTACTACTTCAAAGGTGATACATTCCCTCCCCCTTTCCCCCCCCCCCTTAAATTAAATCATCATTCTAGGTATTGAATGAAAAAGGATTGCCTTGCTGATACTAGAGTTTGTAGTTAATAGTTGCAATGTTATGTCCTGGGATCCTTTATTTGTAGAGTCTTAGTGATTTAGATTTGCTGGTGCAAGCTTAAGCTGTGTGAATCTTAAAAGCGGCACTACTGATGTACTATTGTTCTGCTGAATGAAGAGCTGAGGCCATACCAAAACAAAAGTCCTCTTCTGATATGGTAGAGGGGAGCAGCTTTGCCACCTTAGCAAGAAATATTCTCAATCAATTCAGACTTGTCGCTAGCTACTGGGGGCTTAGTAAGAGATTAACTACAGCTGTCTGAATAAGGGGAATTTTTGATTTGTCATAAAGTGTTCAGGGGAATGAAGTAATAGTAGGTTAATGGAAAGTAAGTCCCTCAAACGAAGACATGCAAGATACGGTTATTGGTGGTTGTGACAAAGGCATTTGTAGGTTTATTTTTTAAATATATGATATTTTAATATCTTTCTTTTACTTTCAGCCAGCTCCCAACCAAGTTACTTTTCATTTGCCACTGCACCGTTACTTTGCCATGTTTTTAAGTAAGGTAAGCACATGTTTTAGTTACACAGAACATGGAAATTCCCTGTTGAGTATGATTGTTAAGTACAGCATGTGCTTGCTTTTGTTTCTAGGCTGTCAAATGCCAAGAGCTAGATCTGGATACTATCTTGCCAGATCAGGAGATGCTGATGAAACTAATGATTCACCCACTTCAAATTCAGGTACGGGCAGACTTCTGACTTTGCAGATGTAGAGATATACTACAAAAAATAGTTGCTGTCTGATTCTTTTAACCCCAGTCATTTAAGTATATTTAGAAGTATTTAACAAGGGGGAGTATGTCTTAATTGTGGAATATATAAAGAAGCAATATCTGACAATAATGAATATTTATTGAGTATATTGAGTAGTTAGGATAAACTTTTTTTTTCTTCCTATTTCCAAAACTAAATACGTGGCATTAGTTATTGTAATATTCACTATAGCACTTTCAGAAGGGTAGGAAGAACCAGCCCTTTGAAAACATGGAATTGCATGTTCATGGAATAGCTACGAATGGAGCACAAGTTGAGAAGAAACCTGAATCTGAAAATTTCATATTTTAAATTGAGAATGAGTTCAAGGATGGATGCACCCTGCAACTTTTTTTTAATTTACAAACTGGTATTTGTTTCTATGTAAGTGGTAGTGAGCAATATTTGCTTTTATATCGAACTTCTTTTTAACATGATGCCTTCATCTTTGGAGTACTTTTCAAGATTTTAATAAATACATAAATAAATCACTTCACTGGCTTTGATTACTTTTGTTGTCTGAAATATGCTCTAATGTGAAATTATGGTATCTGTTTCATAAACTTGCAGTGGTTCCTTTTCATCCCTTGCTCCCCAGAAGTAAATTAGTATAAAAAAAGTATACTTTTATATAAAGGTGTAGTGTGTATGTATGTATGTGTGATAATACATTGATGATCTGCTAATGTTGAACTAAATAGCTGAATATCGCTGAAATGTTTGTAACTTTTTATTTTATTTTATTTTCCCTGAACAGGCAAGTCTTTCTGAAATTCACAGCAACATGTGGGTTAGAAATGGTCTACAAATTAAAGGACAGGCCATGACTTATGTGCAGTCTCATTTCTGCAATTCAATGATTGATCCTGACATTTATCTGCTGCAAGTAAGTCAAGTTTTCTGTGAAGCGAAGCCAATGCTTGTTTACAAACAAACTACTGAATAAAATGAGTTTATTCTCTTTCCACAGGTCTGTGCCTCTAGGCTAGACCCAGATTATTTTATTTCATCCGTTTTTGAAAGGTAGGGTTAAAAGATGAATACTCTTGTTCAGTGTTGTGCTAGCTGTTGACTAATTTGTGCCATGTGAGAGAAAAAGTGCATATCTGATACACATCTTCAGTGGTAACAACTCTGTCTAGCCAAAGCTAACACTTACCTAAGGTCTCTACCGAAAGAGATATCTCAAGGTATATCCTCAATTTTATATAGGATTGGCTTTTGATTTATGGTACAGTAGTGAAGCTTCAGATACTTGTTTTCTTAGCATCTTTAGTGTTTTTTTTGTTTTACACGTGTTCATATTCGAGACATTCTCTGAGACATGGTTTAGTGAGTTTAGTGGGCATGGTGGCATTGAGTAGACAGTTGGACTTGATGATCTTTGAGGTCTCTTCCAACCATAATGATTCTATAATTCTGTATGCAAGCTTTCAGGATATGCTAGCCTGAAGAAGTAGATAAATAGAGCTGCAAGAGTAAGAGAGACAGAAAAGATGTCTGCTTTTCCACATAGAATAAAATCAGGGTTTGAAGACAGATTAATTTGCATTAGCTTTTATATGTTCATAAATGCAAGGTGTTTTCATGTGGAGTAAATATCACTATAGCACATTCCATATAAAGTTAAATAAAAACACAAATTAAAAAATAAGAGAGTTTTCATATATGTTTGTGTATTATTGCATTATATGCATTTAATTTTATATTCATTTTGGGTTGTTGTGAATGATATCCTGAGTTTATCAGTGCATTTCACATTGGTATTTTAATATTGGAGAACGATTTTTCTGACTTAATCTTTGCTATGTAGGTTTAAGGTGGTAGATCTGTTAACGATGGCATCACAGCATCAAAATACAGTTCTTGATTCAGAGCATGAAAGGTCCATGTTGGAAGGAGCCTTAACTTTTTTGGTCCTTCTGTTAAGTCTTCGTTTACATTTAGGTAAGAATCACTCCTTTAGGAATAGTTGTATGTGAATAACATGCTTGTTCATTTATATTCAACATTTAGTAGCTACCATAAAGCTGATTAGCCATGTAGTAACTTAAAGCATTCAACACTTGGTTTCATTTTTGCCAGCTACTCAATTTTAATCCCTTATGAATTAGAAATAAACATAATACATAGAAATGGAGAAAAATGGCTTTAATGGAAGTGGGTGATTTGTGTATGGGATCCCATGCAGATTCTGTGTCTTTTTCAAAAGGCAGGAGTTTTAGTTTGTAGCTATCTTTTCTGACTGAGATTGTGTCTCTCAACATTTGTGCCTTCCCCCCTGCTTTTTGTTGTATTTTTATAGCACTGTATCATTACTTAATGTTTGTATCAAGTTTAACTTGAGTTTAATGACAAATGTATGCTGAATGTGTTTTAAAATCATGCTATTTTAATGGCTTTTTAAATTTTACTGTTCTAGGAATGACAGATGATGAGATTCTCAGAGCAGAGATGGTAGCCCAACTCTGTATGAATGACAGGACACACAGTTCATTATTGGATCTCATATCCTTGGAATACTTTAAATAATGTGCATGAATGAGAATTACAGGTACCTGGATAGTAGTGGGATTTGGAGCTTCAACATGTTTTCATCTTACATAATTTATAACAACTTGTGTAAAGGTGTGTTTGCATATACTTACCAGCAAAGGCATTTGCTCCAGCTTTGGTTTTTCTTACAAAATATGTGATACTTTGTAATAGTTTTAAATTAGTTTTGATACAATATGCTAAACTGCTCTTTTTATTTTTATTGGTTTTAATACTACAGAAGTCTTTTAGGTGTGATGTGAAAAGTCTGTTTTCCAGTGACATTGTAGAAAGTTTAGCCAATCGTCACCTTTTATCTGGATTTGAGCCTTTAATTATTACTAATTTTGTGCCAGTATAAAAAGAAGCCAGTCTATGCTATATTGGCTTTTGCTATCAATAGGTGACAATGCAAATAATAGCAATTATGAATGCTGCTTTGAAATTAGAGTGGAATGCATGTGTTACGGGGGCAAGTGTCTTACTTGAAGAACAGGAAACTCTAGCAAGTCTTTCCAAGCAGTCACACAGTTTGTGTCCTCAAACAGCTGAATGCGAATACGCAGGTGTAGTAGCTCTCAGTGTAGTAGGCTGTGTAGACAAATTATATAGCTTGTGGCAGTTGCCCAAAAGACCTTGCAATCTGGGGATAGGCATTGAGCAAAAATAATAGGAATTTATAAAGATAGGAAAGGAGGAGACTGAGAGTTACAAATATGTAATAAGGATTATTAATTATTACAATATGACCTAGTAACTCAATCACTTAAGTATGTAAAATAATCAAATAACTTAAAGCGATTCACTTAAGTGATTCACTTAACTATGTAAAATAAGTGAATCATACGAGCAATCACTTATCACTAAACAGAAGTTTCCTTATTTGTAATTGCTACTTGTGGTTTGGGGTAATGTCAGTAGGTCAATTAAGTATTGCTAATAAAAATGGGAAATAGCCAATCCAAGATGGAGAGTTACTTACTGTGTTTATGGATCCAAAGCTATCTACTTGCTTTTTCTGCACTTAGCTGTAAATGCAAAATATTCTTGCTGTGAAGAGAGCCAACATGTGAGTAAATAAAGGCAAGTACAAAAACTACATACACTACAGATAGTAGTTTTTAGTTCTCATTTAATATTTGCCTCTCGAGCTAAGCGTGTAGCAATTCGCTTGCTTTAAAAAGTTTAATGTCCTACCTAGGAGGCTTTGATTCACTTGAGTAGTAGTTACTGTTGCATAACAGCTGGAGCATACAGACCTCTTGTGGTAAACACAGAGCACTGCCAAAACGTAGCCTCTGAAATGAGTAACCGAAAATGTCAAGTGGGAAATAAAATGCTGTGTCCTGCAACTAAGTTAACTTTGCTTTCCTTAACACAAACATTACATTCCAGAAAACCCCAATCCTAAAAGTGGTATTATTCCAGGAAGCTTAAGCTTTGAATCGGTCTTGTCAGCAGTTGCTGATTTTAAAGCTCCTGTTTTTGAACCTGGAGGTTCCATGCAACAAGGAATGTATACACCTAAAGGTATGGTAATTGGTGTCCTTTTATAACATACTCAGTGCTAAGATGCTTAACTAGAGGGTATTTTCTAAAAAAAAAAAGAACGAAAAAAGAGGAAAAGAAAAAAACCAAAACAACAAAAAACAACCCACCAAACAATGACAGAAACCCAGACCCACCTCCCTCCCCCCCAAAAAAATCCCAAAACCAAACACAAAACCACCACCACTCCCGCAAAACTTGTTTGACTTTTTCTTTATCGTCTATTGCCGATATTGAAGAGCATTGCTAAAGATTGTTGCTAGTCTTTAATAAATTTGGTTTGATCTAGAGTAAAAATGAGCTGCTTGTATTAATTCAGGTATCCTTAGAAAGCAAGGAAAAAATGGAGAACCGAAAAGTTGTTATTTGTGTTTCACTGATCTGCACACTTAATCATTCATATGATTTTAAAAAATCTGATCTACATTCAGTAGAGTTTTGAACTGTTTGCACTAGTGAGATGTCAGTTGCAAAGATATTTTCTTTAAACTTCTCCATATTTTGATTATTAAAGATATGATGATACATAATTCTTTCTTTTATATTGCTTAACTATCTTAGTATCCCTCAACATTTTTCGTGGTCAATAGTGAGGGCCTAGAGCAAGGTCGAGGCTAGACTGGTTCTAGACTATTGTTTTATAATTCTGCAATACATACAGTGCAAAAATTACAAGTCTCTTCCCCTGACCAGCTTGTCGTCTAAATTGGACTCAGCACAGTGTTGATTTATCAAAGGAGAGGAAGAATTCAAGAACTCAGTGTTCCATTACTGTTTCCTGTCACGGAGCAGATAAGCCTGTAGGAATCTGAAATGCTTCACGTGCTCTGGTTGTGCTTCAGCTCATGGCAAAGCTGAAGAGGGGTTAACTCCTTCC
Source organism: Cariama cristata (assembly GCF_000690535.1). Taxonomy (NCBI): domain Eukaryota; kingdom Metazoa; phylum Chordata; class Aves; order Cariamiformes; family Cariamidae; genus Cariama; species Cariama cristata. The sequence continues at coordinate 24,554 of NW_009637361.1, read as the reverse complement.
TCCCCCACTTGCCTCCTTGAGCTGGCAGGGTTGGGGTCTGACAATTTTGAAACTGTTTAATTTGTAGGCTGTGTTCTTTTATGGATTTTTTTGTTGTTGTTAATGTAGGAACTAATACTGTACTAACTTGTTTGTCAGTTTTTGTACTGGGAGATTGATGTGTCAGTGAAGCTGTTACAAATTAACAGCCAGTGAGGTTAATTTTTTGAAACCAAAGTTTTGGGAACTGATTCATTCTGGTTCCTTGATGTGTAGTTAGGCAGCTTAACACCTATGTATTTAAAATAACTTTATTTTAATGTTATGTACACTGCATTTCCTTATGCCATGTCTGGTTTCTGGAGCTTGTGACATGCTGGTCTTTTTCATAACATGGTGTGAAGGAAAAGAAAAGATGAATTATGGTATTTTTAATTATAACACTTTATATTTAGGGAATCTGATGCTAGATTATAGTGTTTGGGGTTTTTTGGTGTTTGGGTTTTTTTAACATAGTTTACCTCTGGAATACATTTTTTATCATAAAGGGTTTTTTAAGTATCTCCTCTATAGCAGTGAATACTGAAGTCATTTGTAACAGGGTGCAGAATCCCTTTTTCTTAAAGTAATTAAAAAATTTCTGCAGAGTTTCTGCAGGAATAAAAGCCAGCGTGGTTTTCTTGTTGTAGCCTTTTAAGTGTTTATAATCTTTGTAAGACTATATAGGTTCTCAAAGAATGGTGATATTCCAGTTGCTTTTAAGAATTGTAGTTTGTGGCCTGGCACTATTTAAGCAAGTCATGTTGACATCCATTCCCCCTAATCCCTTGTTTCCCTAAATTTAGGGGGGGGGGGGG
>NW_009637361.1:3631-23687 GCF_000690535.1 Cariama cristata | reverse complement strand
CCTCGCACCTTTTTCCCATAATTTGGGGGGGGGGGGGGGGGGGAAATCTACTTTATGATCACAGAAGCCCCATATTTTGCTTCCATTAACCATTGTTTTAAAAAAAAACAAACCACCTTCCAAAACCAGGACATAATTCTTCCTCTTCTCTGTGGATTTGTGTGCTGTAGATGAGCTGTGTGTGCATTTCTAATGTTTCCCATACGACTCTCTCACTTAGTCCTTTTTCCTCATTGTGCATTAGCAGTCCAAACAAGCCTGGTCTCTGTTTCAGGCTGGAGTAGTAAACTCTGTCCAGAAAAAATGGGTTTTTTGCAAGCTAAGTTTGCTCATATTTCGTACATAGTGGAAACTATGCTAAGTGTCCTCTCTCAGCAGCATATGAGGGTATCTGTAGAACTGTTAACATTAGCAGCGGTTAATACAAGTATAGACCACTTGTCTTCATGCTTGGGGGAAATTACTCTCAGAAATGTGGTAAAGCTGCCTACTTTTGCCTGTGAAAACTTTGAAGAATGTTGTAAGCACTTGTGTTGTGTTATGCCTGCTAGCAGAGCTAAAATTCTGTATCTGCTCTATCCCCATCTGTATCTTCCTTTGATGGGGTCATTGAATCTTGCCTTCATATTGCTGTGGTATGAGAGCTGAACGCTTCCAAACAATTAATAGAATGAACATCTTAATTTCACTTTAGGTTGGAAACTTAGTTTTGTTTTTAATAACTTGTAAATGGAAAAAAAAAGTAGCAGTTAAATGGGATACCTATCTTTATAGTCTGTTTCAACTTTTCTTTTTGTGATTGCTCTGAAAAGCCACCTTGGATGTTACTTTAGAGCTACTGAATTAAACAGAGATAACTAAGATTTTAATGCCTAAATAAAGAATAGATAGTAGTTATAAAACAACAGCATGTTTGTAAAGGGTTGATCACAAATGTTACTTGATAAGAAGCTTGGCCATTTTTGAGACAGAACAAAAAATTGTGGTGTTGAGGTCACTTGGCTTACTGCACCTGATAGTTAAAAATCACCTACCTGCTAACTGTTCTGCAGTCTTTACTTCCTATTTTCAAGAGCACTTGTGCTTATCAAGTACCAAGTGAAAAATAGTTTAAACCTTTTCTTATATGTACTTGGAAATTAAAAAGAGCCAAACAAGGTGGGTGCAGAAAAGGTGTTTTTGAGGCTACCATCGTATACGTATGATTGGATAAATACTTGGATTTAATTTGGAATTATTTTCTTAAATTTTCCTCAGCATGTATTACAACTGTTATTTTATCAGAAATATGTGATTTTTCTTTTTATGCTTTATTCCACATTGTAAATTATTATGTAACAGAAAAGAAAACTAGAAGACACTAAAATAAAGCTTGTTAATAGAGAAAATCTATTGCCTTTAATATATTGTTAATTTTTTGGTTTGGAACTAATAAAAATTTAACCAAAAATATTTTTCTATCTTGATAAGTAGTATTAATTATTAGTATAATAAGTATTATTAGTAGGAATTAGTAAAAATTACTGTCCTTTGCTGAAAAAAAAATTATTAGATAATAGAAAATTACATAATTAAATCTAGTTAAGAAGAGAATCTAGAATAGTTGTAAGATCTTTGAAGAGAATTTTAACACATGACTTCTTTTGAACAACAGCTGAAGTTTGGGATAAGGAATTTGACCCTGTCATGGTAATACTTCGAACAGTTTACCGTAGAGATGTGCAGTCTGCAATGGACAGATACACAGCATTGTAAGTTGGATCATTTTTAGAAATGTAACATCGTATTGTTGCTCATTGCACAACAATTTTTTTGTTTTCACTATCTGGTAATGCTAATCATGTTATTGATGTCTTCAGGCCCCAGATTTGTTCTTGAGTTAATAGTTTATAAATTACAGGCAGTATCAGGGGCTTGGTTAGCTTAGTCTGTTACTCTGCCATAAATGTTTAAAAGTACATCTGAAGGGCGACAGACAAGGTAGTGAATGTCATCACAGATAAAATACTTAACCAAAAGTTAATGTTTAAGAATCAGTTACAAATTACTTACAGAAAGGAGCCTTATCTATTTTTATTTATTTTACATTCAGCTACATGAAGTACAGTATTACAGTGTTCTGTGTTTTGAAATTATACTGAAGGGAATGTGGGTTTTTTCTGTGTATTCAGCCATGACAGAAGCCATGAATTATTTAAATTCTGATTTAAATTCAAGAAAAAACACTTGTGGCACTCTTAAGTTCTAAGAAGCAAGATTATTTTGTCTTAATTCTGTCCCATAACATTCTATCCCTTACAGCTTCTTACCGTTACAAATTCTTAGTTTAGCTAATTTAATTTGGTTGTCTTTTATTCACATCTTGGGAGTAAAAATCTAGTTTAAAAAAACCCTTATAATAAACTTAGTGAAATGATCCTCTGCTGCTGTTCTTGTTCCATTAAGTCAAAGGGTCATCATAAACATATACTGTAAGTTATTTTGAGCAAGATAGTATTCTATTAAATAATTGCATTGTTTACTGCACTGGATTCCAGCTCGCTGTTAGAAATGTGAGTCCACGTTGAACTTAACACTTGAGTTCATAGCTATGATAGCACTGGTACTGTCAACTCTAGCTAATTATGTCTAGCATTTCCTGGTGTTTAAAGGTCATTTAAATCAGTGGTAATCCACAGAAAAATAAGACTGGATTCAGTTTGTATATACATTCCAGTTTTTGGAATGCTGCTTAAATAAATTAAATGGCTTAGGAATGCTCATCAATTCTAAAGTTGGTATAAACAAAAAGAATGCAGGATAGTTATCTATAGCATTGGCAGTTGTCTACGTTATTGCAGTGTCTAACATAAGTCTCATTTGTTTCAACAGTTTAAAGCAAAGTGGTAAATTCCCTGGGAACCCATGGCCTCCTTACAAGAAGAGAACACCACTCCACCCAAGTTACAAAGGTCTCATAAAGCTTTTACACTGTAAAACCCTGCACATTGTGCTGTTCACACTTCTTTACAAGGTACAATCCTACCTCTCATTAAGTCCAGTATTTTACTTCCACTTTTTTAGAACAGGAGTTCTTAGAAGCATGATTTTTTAATAGTTTATTTAGAGTAATCAGGTTCATATTTATCTAATGTCTTTATTTTTGTTTTATTTTGTAAGTCTAGTATGATGATGTTTTTCTACCATTTTCATTATTTCATGAATAGTTATTTCATGCATGCAAACACTGAGTCAGATACCCAAGTGGATGAGCAGTCCTACTATACTTTGAGGAACACTGTCTTAACCATCAGAGTTGCCATTTGAATTGTTGTTCTGTGACGGTTTCAGGGCGCATGGTGGTGTGAGTGGTGTGCCTTTGACTCCCACTGCAGAGTTTTAAGGCATTAGCAGCCTATTCAAATACATGCAACCTTGAGGGGCTTTAGATCCTCAATGGCAAATATGTCTCATAACTGCAGTTGGTTCTAACATCACTTCCCAGATACATTCTGGCTTTTGGTAATGTTATAGCACTTGTTTTTCAGGACTAATTGATGCCTTTAAATTGTGTTTTGTTTTGTCTTTGCTAGTTGGCTGCATCCTTTTTGAAGAGTACATTCATCAGAAAATGGGTCTTCAATTCTGTTTTTGTACTTGGAAAGTGCTTTCAAAGCAGTGTGCTGCAGAGGCACATGAGGGACTATAAGAAGTGATTTGATCGAGTAGTGCTTTTCCTGAGCAGACTTTCCTTTTATGCTCTTTTGAGTGCTCCCAGCTCCACTAAAGCTCTTGTTTTGTTTCACTGTTAAACTTCTGTTGAATAGAAAAATATCTGTTAAGTATAGTAATAACTGTGTGGTATTCACAAAGAGTCATGTTCATTCCCATGGAGTTGTTTCAGCTGATTTCTTTCTCTAATGAAGTGTTGTCAGTATATCATTAAGATGAATGAAGACTTATGATTTTACCTGAATTCATTCAATAGATTTCACCTTTATGACAGAAAAGGACTTTTTCTCAAAAGCTTCATACTATTTACAGGTTAATGACTTCAGTAAACTATAGGTTTTGCTGTGTAATTAGTGCAATTTCAAAAATCTGCTTTATAAAATGTAAAAACTTCATTATTTTACTACTAACTCTTCCTTCTCTGTAACGTGTCTCGTTCTATTGTGGGTAAGACTGAATTTCATGTGCAGAGACTTTTGAATGAAGCTATGCCTTTTGGAAGCTCAGTAGTACAGTATCTAATGGTTGGTCAAGGTTTTCTATTGTCAGACATTAGTTCCTTATCTTGTCAAAATTTAACCAATGGCTGGCATTTTTCATGCTGAATGCCTGTTCTTGCATGAGTTTCCAAGACTGAAGCAAGGACAAAATACATCTTCTTTTCCCGTGTTTTAAACATTCTTTTACCAAGATTCTGGATCTGAATTTAGGCAAACTGTAGACATTGCAAAGTTATGTTGTATGCATGTTCAGCAACTGTTTATTTTATTCAATTAACTGTTGAAGTCTCAAGAAAATCAGTCCCAGACCAGGCAAGCCTCACACCAGAGCTCACTAGAACTTTGCCTGGATTGGCAGTACCTTGTTTCCCAGGGATTTCCATAATTTTGGCCAGAGAAGCTGCTGTGTGCAATATATTCAAGCCTACTTAGCCCTGGCCCCCTGGAGGGGCTGGACTGCCTGATTACTGCAGGGTGAAGAATGAGGCTGAGATGTGGTGGTATGTAGTGGAGACTGGGGAAGGAGCATACCTGGAGCAAATACTAGACAGGAGATTTACAGGAATGCTGCTGGAGAGAGAGCTTGGGATTACATAGAAGATGAAGTAGTATTTTGACATGGAAAAAAAAAAAAAAGAGGAGAATGTAGGGAAGGAACGCATCATCTTTTACTGTCTTGCTAGGGTTTTTTGGTTGTTTTTTCTCTTAATAGAGTAAGAAACTTCAAGGACTTAAATCTTGAGAATCTTAAAATTTCTGGGTTGTTGTTTTAGCTGGAATGCCAAATACATTTCTACCAGATTTATGGATGGTAGAAATTACATAGTGATTTATTCCATGGGTTGGCTTAAGTGATGTTTCATCTGTTTGAAATTTTGCCAATTCATGGCAGCCTTTATATCTCTTGACTTTTGGGACTATCTACGGAAGAACTGTATACTACATTTTGTGATTTGGCTTTTCAGAAGTGTTAGTCAACATGACTTTTGATTCTGACTGGTACAACTGCACATGCTTTTCATATTGACATAATACTGAGTGCCCTTTTTAATTAAATAGTCTCTGTAATCTCAAATTTGATTTGGTTTGATTAAATCAGCTGCTCAAAAGAAATTTAGAAAAGCTATTGTAAAACAATATTTGTTTTAAGCGCGTTATGTCTCTGATGTTTCTAATGGGTATATCTATTTAAGAAATTTGGCCCATTCAAAACCAAGTCCTATTTAAAACTTTACTAGGCTACACTCTAAAATATTCATTTCTGTAGTAGCCTGTCTGCAATGAAATTTTAAATGTATTTTCTCATCCGCTTTTTTGGTAACTTGCAGGTTCTTGCCATTTTGTTCCGTTTAAATCAGAATATTTTCAAGAGCATTGTTGTCCTGGTTTTTAATTTCAGCAGCACTGGTTCTTCCTCTCAATGCATTCAAAGATGTGTTGGAAGAAAGATACAGGCATTTATTAATTTAAAGATAAGTTTATTTATTATTTGTCATTAAAAAACATTATATGAAGATAGTTATGAACTAAATTCGTGTTAACCCTTCTGACATTCCCAGTTATCTACACATCACTTCTAGGACTAGGACCTCATGAGGCGTTACTGTGACTGATTGTGTGAAAAAGGGAGGGAAGGCTAGGTGCAGCTGTTTGCTTGTAGCTGACAGTAGTGGTGTCTGTGCAGCTTTACCTGACACTTTGGTGATAAAGTAAATTGGAGCTTGAACTGATAACAATTTTAAGGTACAAGTTTGTTTGACTGGAAAGATGTAAAATTGAAGTTTGTTTTTGTGGTGATGCTCAAAGGTTAGTTTTTTTCCTAAGCCTCAAAATAATTTTTAATTATCTTAAAAAAAAAATTAAAGAAAAACTGAAGAGTCTAAAGTGTATTATCCAGAACACTCTTTTTGTAAGTTTAGAGATATTGAAGTCTTAACAGGCTGAGTGCAATAATGATTTCCTGTCTTTTAATACAACACTCCTGTTGATCCATCACATCCAAAATTACATGTCTTATTTTGTAGCAGTGTTCCATTGGAGAGCTATATTAATGTTATTACTCTTGCTATTCTTGGCCTACTTCGAATTTTTTTTTTTTATCCCATAGCATAATCACTAATCAGGTATTTTGTTAAAGCATTCTATCATAACAAGAGTGAAGTTTAAAATATCGTGCTGATGTTTCAGAGTGGATATTCCAGGAAGTTGAATAGGCAATTCACTGCTCTTGAGAATAATTTTTTCTTAACTGTATTTTTATGCATGTGATAGGACTTTGAAAGTGTTACTGTGCAACAAAAAGAAATCTATTTTAAATGCTAAAATTGGTGCTCAATGTCTACCAAAAATATACCAGGGTAGCAAGTGTTGTTATGGTGTTCTGCCTGTCTAGTCTTTTCTTTTTAACTGCTACACGTATCTCATGATACGACTTTTGCAAATGTATTACTTAAGGGAAGGAAAAAAAAACAAAACAAAACAAAACAAAACAAACCCACACAACAACAACAAAAAAAACACAACAAAAATCATATAGGCAGCTGAAGACCTTCTACCTTTCCTAGTGTGGCTAACCTGGAAGGTCATGCTTGGAAATAAAATTTGTAGGTGGTATCTTGAGCTTCTTCATAGAAGACTCCTGGCAGCTTTCTTTACCTTCCAGTTTGGGTTAGAGATGTCCATCAGGGTTTTGGCAGTTTTGAGGTTTTTGCAATAGGGATTGTGAGAGTATCAAAGATCAAACCTTCTAAGATGTGAGTGTCTCTTTCTGCCTAGATATTAATGGATCATCAGAATTTATCAGAACACGTGCTTTGCATGGTTTTGTATTTGATTGAGCTAGGGTTGGAAAATTCTTCAGAACAAGAGTCAGATGAAGAGGTAAGAATAAATACTATCTATTTCATTAAAATATAAAATTATTGCCTAATGATTCAATATTCTTTAAAAATAGACGTTTAGTAAAATTACAGTTTTACCATACGAATTAGAATAAAACATCTTTCTTTACTTAAGCAGGGATCAACTAAAGAGGGGGGGGTCGGGAAGAAGAAAATTGCATACTGTTGTGGAGAGGAGAATGGTATCTTACTAGGTTTTTCAACATGTATATATAACCTGACAATGCGGATTCATTAGAACTTCGCTACACTTTAAATTAGTAGTTGAAATTGGGTGCAAAAAAAATTTAAATGATTGCATCTAAAACTCACTTAAATTTGTAGATTTTTGAGTGAAACTGAGCATTTTATTGCTAAAGCTCTGTATCTTCTGAAATATGTGAATTAGCCAAAATTTTAACTGTGCTTTTGATGAGAATTTGAACATAAAGAGGCATTATTTTTGTGATTCCAGATTTCCTTATGGTATGTGACTGTCATAATTTTTCCTACTGTTTAACATTGCTTATATGACTAAGGATCTGCCACTCCTCTTTTTTTTTTTTTTCAGAGATTGACTTCTGTACAGTTTGGATTTTTTTCTGTTAATCTTAGATTGTACAGCTTTTGGATTACTCTGAGTAGTTCCTTTTACTTCTGCTAGATAGGACTGATGGCTATATTTTACTATATTCAAATCAAATGTGTAGATTTAGGTCTTTATCAGACCTGTAGTCCTCATGGTAGGCATCAGTCGTATCATAATTCTAAGAGGTATATCAGCTTTAGTGAGGTACATACTGTGCAACATATTGCTGCTATCTGATGGAGAGGTAGCCTCTGTAATACAGTTATAAAAGCAACATGAATTATTGTAAAACAGAAGAGAAAGTATACTATTGTTTATTATTATTATTTTAGGAGTCTGTAGGTGGACAAGAGCGTTGCCATGATAGTTGGTTTCCAGGTAGTAACTTGGTTTCTAACATGCGTCACTTCATTAACTATGTCCGAGTAAGAGTACCAGAAACTGCTCCAGAGGTGAAGAGGGAACCACCTGCAAGTACGAGTTCTGATGGTTTACCTTCATCACAAGTAAGTATATACAAATACCAGTCCTTTTCCTAGATTAGTTTAAGTTATTGCCAGTTTTGGCTTTTTTGTTAGGAGTATTTTTCTACTGTTTTTATTCATTTCATAAGATATTTTTTTTCTCCAGTAATCTTCCCTAAGTGTACTGATAACAGAAATAGAAGTTATTTCAAATGATACCTCTTTCCAAATGATGTATTTAATGACTTTTTTTGTCCTTAATCTACCAGAGTTCAAGGCGGAAGAGCCTCCAGAGAGAGGTAGATCTGTGTGCAGTTTGTTCTCCCAAGCAATTAACTAGCAACATGGCTTTAATTGCGCTCACCTTAACATTCAGTGAAATCTTCTAATTTTCCTGGATTTGCTTTTTATTCATATTGCAAAGACTCATGCTTTTTTCATACTTCTAATTGTAATCTTAGGTAGTAGATTTTTAAGAAATGAAATGCCCTTATATTTTTAATACGTATTTTGAAATAAAAGCTTTTTATGAAATTAAAATGTCATTGATAGCTTACTGCTTGAGCATTGTGTTTAGGCCTGTTTTGTCTTGCCACGATGTTACTAACATTTAATAATGTAGAGTAGTCTTAGCTTTCTTGAATCTAGCTAAGTTTAACCTTACATTGAAAGTGCATTTGAAATGATTAATGGCAAGTTTATTTGGGTTTTTTGTGAAAACAAAATGAATATGTAAATGGTAGGATCCTAAAAGATTTATAGCCAGTAGATAATATAATCTCTGTGTCAGGATTGCTTTTGTATCTTTTGTATACAGCACTTCAGATTACTGCATGCCAGATATAGTGAAATATAATGGATATTTCTTTTGCATATTAACGTTAGAAAAATAGATCAGAATTTGAAGTAGGTAGGTGAGATGAAATAGATAAAAACATAAAGAAGGTAGGTGAGATGATTGTCAGAATCCCACTTTTATATTTGATCTCTGAAGTATTTGGTATCTCTTGGCTGCCCATCCTTCTGAGAAAGGAGAAGGTAAGATGTTAAAGCATTCTGAATTTCATGTTCAAAACATTCAGGAAACATCTTTCTGAAGTGGATTCAGTATATGCAAGTTGCTTCCATGTATCTTTAATTTGGGACTGAAAGCAAGGGTAGCAGAAAATAGAAACATCTGAATGGGCTCTGTCATTAATGTAACTGCACTGATATGCTCATGTGCCCCAAATAGGAGGCTCTACTTGCAAATATGGGTATGTGGCTTCTGGATCTCAGCAAAGAAATCCACACAAAATGCACAATGCACATGGAGATGTGTGGGTTCACCTGTGTTCTACCTGTGTGGGATTATAGTTACATTGTGCACAGTGCTCAGTAGACTTTTAATAAAGACATGTAGATGACATAGAGATACTGAAATTAGGAATATTCTAGAAAATGTAAGGAAACATTACTTGGAGAACAGAATTCTAAGCTTGACTAGAGCAAAGCCAGTTGTTGGTTGTTTTGGTATGGATGGTATTCTTATTTTGTACTTGGCTTTTTATGCAGGTATAACAGATTTGTATAAAAATAGGACATGCAGGCTTAGTATTTTACAATACCAAATTTCAATACATTTTGGAAGGGGAGAGGAAGCTTAAAATGTTTTGTGCTTTTCCTCTTACCTTAAAATATTTTCTATAGTTTTATAAGTGTATGTTGTTTATAGTTGTATTTTTGAAAATTAAACATTGTGATTTTTTTTCCCAAGAACTCGGGGACAGCTCAAGTGTTCAGTTTGGTCGCAGAACGTAGAAAGAAATTTCAAGAGATCATCAATCGGAACACCAGTGAGGCAAATCAGGTGGTTCGACCCAAAACATCAATGAAATGGTCAGCACCTGGTGCAACTCCACAGCTAACCACAGCCATTCTAGAAGTCAAGGAAAGCATACTCTCTTTGCTGATTAAATTGCATCACAAACTGTCAGGAAGACAAAACTCTTACTATCCTCCGTGGTTGGATGATGTGGATGTTTTAATCCACCCAGAAATTCCAAGATACTCTCATGGTGATGGAATGACGGCAGTAGAAAGAATTTTATTGAAAGCTGCTGTACAGAGCAGGTTGAATAAACGTATAATTGAAGAGATATGCAGAAAGGTGACACCTCCTGTACCACCAAAAAAGATTAGTTCTGCAGAGAAGAAAACTTTGGATAAAGAAGAAAGGTAACATTAGTAACAAAGTAAAGGGGCAGTAGGAGGCCAGTGTGTGTTGTGCATCTATTGATTGATCTGTCTGTAGGTCTTTGCATGTATTACTTGTTAAAAGAATAATGCTTAATTCTGCAGTTCTTTATCCATTTTGAATATACATGATTTACATGGGTACTGAGGAAGAACCTGCACCTTGCTAATTTAGATCTTTAAATTAAAAAACTTCCATAATGATTTTATGTGATATATATAGTCTCACTTTTCATGTTGCCATGTATACCACTCATACGAAGGTGCAGAATTAAGGTTGTGTTAACTTTTGAGGCTTAAGCTCAAGATGAGTTAGAATTTTTTTTTTGTCTTGTCTGTTCATTCATGTGCACACATAACACCATGATTATTTTTGTTTGTTTGTTTACTATATGTGGATTTGGTAATTCTACCTTTTTTTGCTTGTCTGACACATTCAGTTTTAAAATTCTGGTTTTAATTTTTTATAGTTTTTAATTTTTAAAAATTATTTTCATATTTTCTTATTATATGGCCTGAAAAGCTGCATGTCAGATATCTGTCTTGGGCTGACATTTGTTTGGGAAAAAGGTCAGATGGTTTTGAGATTGAGGTTGGGGCATAATGAGTCCTGAGAGCACCCAGAATACTAGCACTATTGAAACTGAATGCAGAGAGCCTGCTTCTCTTCTGCTTTCAGCAAATGTTGTATTGGCATGTGAGTCTTATGGAAGAGGAATCATCCCGTTCAAATGCCTGGAGGTCAGCAGCTAGAGATGAGAAGTAGAGGTGAAAACCAGGACTGACAGGGGTGGAGTTGAAGAGTTCTACTCGAGCTCCGATTCAAATAAGGGATGTACCAATGCCTACTTTTCTTAGGCCTCCAAGACCTGTTTTGTCCAGTTTCTAATCGGGTAACAGATGTACCGAGGCCTGTTTTGTCGAGTTCCCATCCTTGGCCAGGTGACAGATGTTGCTGGTACAATCAGTATTTTTCCATCCTTAGCTGTGAGAGTTTTTGGTATGATCAAGAGGTGCTTAACCGCCCAACTCATTACATAAAGGCTAAGATATGGATTTCTTAAATCGTAAAGAGGCTCAGGAAAGGGGAGGGGGAAATGCACCACCAGACAGGTCGAGTGAATAGTTGATGTTGGAAGACTCAAGCTAGCAAGTTGGGGATGTTGAGGCAGAACTGGGTATGTCAGGACAGAAACACTCAGAGAAGAGTAGCAAATGAAATAACCAATTTTTAGTGAAAATCTCAGTGTGGGAGAATGGCTTCTTGAGTGTTGATAGGAGAAGGAGAACATGGAACAGGAATGCAAATGCCTGAAGGGCACGAGTAAGACAGAGACTGGTGTTTTGGGGGGATGTAATAGAGCCAGCCGAAAAGAAGAGTTGGCTGGAGTGGAGCAGTGGGAAGAGACTGGTTAACTACTCAGTGCAAAAGACTGAAACATGGCATTGGAAGCAAGAGGATGGTGGATAGTGTTAGAGGGTTGGGGCACAGAGAGTTAGGGGTCATGTCAGAGTACTTACCACGTTAACTGAAGCAGGGACAGGACATGGCCTGGAATGGACAAGAATACTTTTGAGTATTTGTCCATGTAGTATTTTGATGTATTAATGGTTTATGTAATCAGACTATATGATTATAGTTCTAGAAGTCTGGGTAGAATCATGCAGCCATCTGACTCAGTTGGTATCTGGATTCCCTTTATTTATCTTGCTATTTTTATTTGTTTGAAAATAATTTTTTCATTAAATTCTCTCCAATATTTCCAAGACCTGCACTGTACTTGAAAATTAAACATAGATTTAACATTTTTTTAAGTTACATACTTTACAAAGTAAAGTTAATTTTTTTTTTTCTTGCAAGTGTTCAGTTAATGGTTTCATTTTCAACATCCCTTATAATAGTTCAGTAAATGAGAGAAATAGTCAAGGTTTAGCATGTAAAATTGTCTTTCAGAAAATGCAAGACTGCATGGCTGCTTTAGATAAAACACAGCTACATCTTGGACATCTCGTTATTGTGGTACTCAGTAGTGCTAGATTTGTGTACGGGAGAAGCACAGGAATCAATTAATCAAGTAACTTTTCATATAGAAAAGGATAATGTCATTCCTTTTCCCCTATAAAGGATAATGGTATTTTCAAGTATCCCTTGTTGGCACTGTAGGTTTTCAGTTAAGTTCTGGGGCTAACATAATGATGAAAATAAATGTTTCCAGTTCTTTGTTGTTCTGAGTGACTATTTTCTTCTCCCCAAATCCATAATGGCATTGGGCACCCATGAAGTTTGTTAATGGGCAGTGTGATAACTGAAATGCTGAAATGAGTAATCTCATAATCCGACAGTGCTCATGTAGTCAGGCTACAATTTTTACTTTCTTTTTTGATTGTTTTGTTTTGTTTTTCTTTTTCCCCCCGAGTGTGGTTTTGTATTAGTGAAGGCAAAGCAGAATGTGAGCGTTCAGCGATCGCCCTTTTTGGTTACTTCAACATATAATGACAAACTTGGCATCACTCAGGCAATGATTGTTGCCATAGAAACTGAAATGCAGAACTAGAAGAGAGCTTGAGCTGCAGTGTTTTTTCAATTGCAGTGTCATACTCCCATGGGCCATCATGGAAAATTACTGAGCAGTACTGAATCTGTCAGAGTTTGTTTATGCCTTCTTATTAAAGGCCTCTATTTACAGTCACTCTGCTTTTAGTCAAGGTGTATATTCAGAAATTCCCAGGGAGAAATGAATAAAAACAGGTTTAATGAATGCCCTGCTATGATCTTCAGAATAATGAATCTTAGGATTGTTGTAAATAGAAGTTATTTTGAGAAATGGTGGCTGTGCAATGTGACAGATAAATGGGCAAAGATATTTGGGTTTTTAAGGTGCCTTTAAGAAAATGAGTTAGAAGCTTTGACTTGTAAACAGGCCACCTCAGGATAGCAGGTTACAGTGTATTAGCTGCTTTGGGCCTGTGCATGCCTGTTCCTGCGCTAGGACAGCGATAATCAGATAGTGCTGGAGACTAAAGAGGACTCAACCATCAGCATATCAGATGCCAAGTGATGTTGTCAAGTCACTTGTTAGTTATCTGAATCATCTCTGAGCGGGCAAAAAAAATACATTGTAAATGCTGATGCGCAGAGTTTGTAGCTATGATAGAGCTTCCCTAGCTGCACTGGGGAGGTGATGTGTAAAACCCCCAGCCATGGGGCACGTAGGTCTTTGTGTGTGCCGTGTGATGAGCAGCTGTGGTGTGAGTTTTGTTTGGTTTTCCCACTTGCACTCTTCCACTTCCTCTATTTGTAAACTGTTGTCAAAGTAAAGATCCTTTTTTAGTACCCCAGGAAGAGGAAAATCAACGTCTATTTTCTTTATCTTTTTACATCCAACAGTATTCCTCTACCCTCTGCAGTATGTATACATAGAGAGTTACAGAATAGCTGGTCACTAATCACTAGATCACTAGTACAGATTAAATAGAAGGGTAGCCAAGAATCAGTCTCTAATGTCTTCCATTTGTAAATCCAGAGCTGTATTAAACGATGAGGAAAAAGTCAGTGAAGTCAGCTTGGGTCCAGGGAGATAAGATCCTTTAATCTGGAAGCAATCTAAAACTTCTTTAAGTCCAGGTATAAAAGCTGTTGGTGACCAGTATCTTGGGTGGAGGTAGGGGAGAGGGAACCACTATGAGGAGCCTTAGCTGGAAAATAAATTATTCATAATTGTGTCCCTTGGCATCAAGCTTGATATGAAAAGTAAGTGAGGTAGGCTATTATTATTATTATTATTATTAACTTGTAAATGTTGGTTTCTCATAAAAGTACTTGTTTTTGTACAATGGTTGACATTTCACTCTGTTATTCTTCCCTTATGTAACAGAAAAATAACTTTAAAGAATAAGGTCTTGAGTCCTTTTACTTCTGATGCTATGTCCTAATCTGTTAAAAGATCGTTTGGTTTTCTGAAGGGTTTTTTAGGACAGGATTTAATTCCTTTCTTTCAGACTCAAAAGAAAATACCTCATTTCTTTAAAAACTGTACTTTTAAAGCAAGAGATTCCTTTTTTAGGCTTGAAAATTAATCCTTTATTTAGAGAAAACTTGAATTTTGAAGGATATGTTGAAAGTGGTGACTGTAATCAGCCTGACGCGATAAACTTTTTTTTTCTATTACATGTACTTTTTTTTTCTTTTTTTTTTCCTCTTCCCCTCTCTTTTTTCACTCAGACGACAGAAGGCCAGAGAAAGACAACAGAAATTGTTGGCTGAATTTGCCTCAAGGCAGAAAAGCTTCATGGAAACTGCCATGGATGTTGGTAAGTTCTTGTGTGGTTTACTGCTTGCCTTCCCACCCCCCACATGTTAGTATTAAGTTTCTTACTCCAAAAGTTTTAAAAAAACAAAATGAAAAAACTAAACAAAAAACCCTCCCCTCAGATACCACTATTGTATCCACTTGTTCACTAAATACTTCTTAAGAGGCTTAAAGTTTTGTTTTCTAGGACAGTATTATCTGAATACATAATTGCTAAAGAATAGATTAAATGATCTTGAAAATATTTGAAAGAGAACACATTATCTGTAGGACGTAATTTTATTCCTGTGTTTTCTTAATACACAGTGGATGAAATGATTAAGGTGTGATGTGTTTTAAAGTATTTTCCATTTAATATAAAAAGTCCCCAAGTTAGTTTGTCTTTTAAAGATGGCATTGTCTTTAATCTGTAATAATAAAATTGAAGATTATTTCTTCATAGAGCCTTGAATTTTAATAAGGTAAAAGTTTTAAATTTTAAATTTATGCACAGAATTATGGAAAGCATAATTTTTAGATCATCTCAGTTGCTGTAAGTGATAACATTGTATTCTCTTTCAAGTACAGGCCTTTACAGCAGAATGAGCTCTTGTTTTTCTTGAGGATAAATTCTTTCAGGTTCTGCTGTGTAGAAGTGCATAATCTTGATTAGTTTGCTTATATTTTAACTGAGGAATGGAAAATATTTTCATCATCTGGATTACTTCATTGAAAATTAGCAATTTTGAAAGATAAGAAAAAGCAGGAATTTTCTTTTTCCCCTTTTTCAATCATGTTTTTTATCATCTGCTATGTAGTTTTCAGTTTTAGGTACTGGTTAGAAATACTATTTGTTGAAGTAAGGAAGAAGTGAAGAAGAAACATGCAGTTCTACTTATTAAAAATTAAGTCTTTTTACAGTTGTGGTTTTTTGAAAGCGACTGGGAAACTTTTATTCTGCAGTCACCTATATTTTGAATTGATGATATTGCAACTGTAAAGTTGATGGGTTTTATATATGAAATCACATGTATCTATATATATTTACCTGACATAGCTGTATTTGCACGTATACATATGTATGCATACGTACTCCCATGCTTGAGTTTTATAAGCTATGTTTAAGATAACTGCTTTGATTTGTGGACGAAGTATACTGGTTAGATCAATAAATTACACAGCCTTTTTTTATGTGGAGGACTGGGAACATAGCTTTTACTTAACTATGTGTGTCAAATATTAAAAAGAACTCTTAATTTCTGTAGCAGGCAGACCTGGGCCTTTATGCTTATGATTCTGCATTAAACAGTTCTTGGGCATGCAACACTGAAATTGTTTGTTTCTTAGTATTTAAACAATGAATAACTCCAGATATTTCAACATAAAATGTAGTGTTTGTTGTCAATTCTACCAGGTCTTGCACAGCAGTAGATAGAATCAACTTAATGGACTACATTTTCATAAAGTTGTTCTGCATGAAGACATTTCTTGGCAACAACTTAATAGAATTCCAGGCATTGTGTTAGCTAAATAATTGCTTTGCTAACTTTTTTCAATGTCTTCTAGATTGCCATATTGTTTTCTGAGTTTGTGATGAAAATTCACTGGATTTGTACTATAGTCCAGTATTAACTAGCTTTTATGTTCAGACTGGCATTAAAATAGCTTGCAGAAAGGAAGTACGTATTCCATTATAGTGTGTGGGATTTATTTAAAAATCTAATTAATTGTTTGCCAGGACTATTTTCTTCAGTTTACTCTAATTTTTTGTTTAACTGAAGTAATTTGTTCTAGCTGTGAATGCAGCCTCTATATGTTACGGCGAATTATTGAAAAAGTTGCAGAAACCTTTGTTATTCTAATTTTAAAACACAAGACATGGTAAGAATTCTGAAACTAAGTCCTTCTGGAGAGATTCAGTTTAAAACTACTCTAAGTATTTAATAGACTTACCCTGAATTGTATCATATCTATGCTGAAATAGTACATTTGAAAACAAAAAAATCCTTTGATACTAAAATCAGTCAGTTAAAATGTGTTCCCCTCTCAGACATTCAAACTCTGCTACCTGTTACTTTTATTATAGGTTGAAATTCAGCAGTAACTTTATTTCTTAATTTTGATTGTTTATTGTAACAGTAATAACGCTGTCAGAATGCAGGGATGGTGAGGCCTCAGCTCCCTGGCTTTGTCACTGATTCAGTTGGTGTCATTTGGGCAAATTGTTATCATCATCATCTTTTAAAACTTCTCTGTCTATGAAACGTGGATGTGATTCAGTGGTAAAATGTGAGAACTGGTGTAAATATTTTAGGGTATAGCACTTAAAATGTAATAGCTTTCTCCTGACAGTGGAGAAGACTAAAAATACTCTGAAAATAAATGTGTCTGGAAGATGATAGGAATAACGGAGAATAGCCAAAGCTTAAAGATCATTTTATTAAAACCCCATAAACTTAATAGTTTCCAAAGTGTTTGTTTCTTGAAGTGCACAGAGCCACTGTTGGGGTGCTGCAAATGAAACATGGCTTAAAAGGAGGTTACCCAGTTACACGTTCATTTGTCAGTATTAAATGCATCTCATTGTACCAGCAAAAATTATTTATTTAAACTGGAATTCACAAATTCCTCTGAGAGTCTGAAGGTAAAGGTTGGCAATTTCTTGCATATAATCACTGTAGAAAAAATTCCGATTATGTAGACCCTTCCATTTATGCCCCCTGTTACTTTCTATTTATATTCTGTGACATCTGCAGAATTGCGTTGCCATTCAAGCTTGCTTGGAAGTAATTACGTGAAATTTAGAAACGGTTATGTTAATGAACTAGGATGGAACAGAATCCACTGTGCTGTCTTTAGCTCTTTGACTGCAGCACAAATGTAAAAAGTAGAAAAATAAACCAAGAAACATCGTTCTAAGAGCAGCAGATAAAGCTCTTAAAATATCTGAGGAGAATATCTAGTGAGTTAAAAAATGTGTTGTCATGTAGTCACACACAGTGTCAGCTCCATAGGCCTTCTAGTCTCCTGGTAATAGCTACTTTTACATCTTTGTTTTGAGGGCACTGATCTCAGTGTGAGGCTATGCTTTATCTGTTGCCATGTGGAACTCCATGCAGGAGATTTTTGAAACTTCACTGCCTTTCAGGCAGGATTTGATAAGAACAAAAAGAAATCCCTCTGCTGCAGGTTAATAGTAGCCTTTAACAACTTACAGTGATACTTGTAAAGATCTGTTTATCTTAAGTTTTATGAACATGAAATATTACGATCCATTCCAAGCAAGCTGCTGAACTACTTACTTGAATGTATCTTAGTGAAAATTTGTAAATTGCTTGATTTGTGAATTATAAATATGAAGATGTTTTGCATTTGTTCAATAATTTTGCTGTCTCTAAAGTGCCCAATGTGACACCCCCCCCCACCTCCCCCCCCAGTGCTTCATGATAAGTATGCAGTATGATCTTTCTGTTTCTTTACTATGATGTGAGTCTTGGCAGGTCGTAATTTTGTCCTTCAAGTGAATGTTCCTTAACTAGAGTTAAAAGGAAGTGCAGAGTTTTAATGCAAGGTGACATACATTTCCTAACACTCAATCTCTGAACCCAGATAGAAAAAATAAATGAGGTACTGATCTCTTGAGAATATGTATGCTGGATCAGGGCAAAGAATATTAGCATACTAATGGTTGCTTTGATGCCAGGGGGCCACTTTGACACACAATGAATACGGCAGGAAAAATGTTGACTCCTGTCCACAGAGATTGTGAGCTATATTTACAGTGTTTACAAAGCTGTTTCAGTTCTGGAGTTTTGCTGGATAGGGGAAAGAACGGGAGTGAATCTTTTAATTCTGGAGAGTAGAAATGAAATAAAATTCAGGCAGCAATACATTCTGCAATACAACAGTGTGCTAGATTTTAGCAGACTGATCGGTATTTGCTAGGAGGTAGGAAATACTAGGACTTTGTAACTTAGGGTCTGTCACTCCTATTTGTACAAAACTAAGCAAAGAGCTAAATAATTAACTTTTTTAAAAACCCGTGGGAAAGATAATGTTTGGCACTACCCTGGATTTCTGTCGCAGTTTAAATGTTTTCCTCTTCTGTCAGTGTTTTTATCAATGAGGTTCATATTTATCCAGATTTCTGAAATAATTCACAAGGACAAAGAAAAGTCCCAGAACCCACTGTAAAGGGAGTGGAGTACGTTACAACATTAGACAAACCTCATGAGAGAAACTTAGTGAATTGATGCCAGTACCATGTGTCTTAAATTTTCCATTTGTTCCTCCTTCACACACATTGACATCATCAAGACAAGTCTGTGTGAAATCAATTAGGTTAAATCTTTGTTTCAACTGTAACCATCCTTGGTTGTGTTCTAAAGAACGCTTCACATAAAATACACTTGCTGTCTCCTATGACTGCCGCCTGGCTGGTAAAGCCATGCTTCAGCCTAGCAACTAAAGCCACTTAGGTCTTCCTTGCTCTTCTGTTGCCACTACCTACTTTCTGAATCTCCAGTGGAGTGGTGAGATGTCTTCTTTTGGGTACCAGTGATTCTCATGTGAAACAAAACTACAGGCTCCTACAAAACCTGTTTGAAAGGTGGAGGAGTGATATGCCTCAAGATCGGTATCTTAGCAAATAGCTGGCAAAGGATTCCTTTGACACTCAGTAAGGCAGCATTGTTCTGGGACCTAACACATGGTGCTATTTTTCATGGAAATATCTTCATAGTGTCGGCAAAAAATGTCAGGGGTTTGTGCGCCGGTGGAAGCAAAATAAGATGGTTTAGATTATCCTTCATCTTTTGGTTGCAACTGACATAGCTTTGTTCAATTGACAGTTCTTGGTGGTGATTTGGGCAGGGGTTTTAGCCAGAGAAGGAATTTTATGTTATATTGCAATTAATGTTTAACTATAAAGACTTAATCAATATAAAAGGACATTTAGTAAAATAATAATTTTTATTAAGCTGTCTTTTTATAATTTCATCCTGGGAGCTAGGAAATGTTAGCTCATGCTTTAAAAATTGGTAAGAACCTATATTTTCTGAATTGAATGAGCTAGCATTACAGCTCCAGTCATTTCAAATAAATGCTTCACAAATTGCCGTGGAACACGCAAAGCAGTTCTGTACTTTTGTTTATATGAAGTGGAGAAATAAGAAAAAAAAAAAAGGTGTGGAGCTACAAATTTCTGGGCATTTTAACCTTCCGTACTCATAGTACTATTGCAGTAAAATGCAGTTTAGTTTTATTTTTCCGCATGTGAAATAGGAAATACATAACTGAAAGTGAAGTGGAATGGAGGCATGCCAATTACTTTATATTGACATGTATCAATGCATGAATGAAATATTTTAGAAGGAAGTTTGCAGGAAAG
>NW_009637361.1:0-3600 GCF_000690535.1 Cariama cristata | reverse complement strand
TTTTCAACAGTATTTTGAGTTGAAATAGGTTTGTCCTGGTCCTTGACAGTGGAGGTAGATCATGTAGCTGGTGAGGCAGAGTCTGTTGCTTCCATGGGAGCTCTGCAGAGGAGAAATTTGGGAAGGCAAGACAGACAAGGCTGAGATCATTGCTATATGCATAATTTGCTTTCTTTTTTTCTGGACTGCCACCAATATATTTTCACGCCAGGAATTACACTGCCAAAATGTACGCTTTCAAACAAACCATAGCCCAAGTCTTATCTTCCAAAGAAGCTGACAACTAGTTTAAGCCAGTAATCAAGGTTTATCATAGTCCATTCAAAAAGAATTGGGTTGGTTTTTGTTTGGTTGGGGTTTTTTCGGTCTACTTAATTATTTGAGACTTTAAATTCTTGCCAGTTTCTCTTACCAGTGGATTTTGTGTAAGTTGACTTTGTTTTCTTTCACTAGCTCTAGGGGAAATAATTTTATTAAGAAGTCTTCCTTGATGCTAGAATTTTAGTTCCCTTGAAATGTTATTGTTTGCCAAAGTAACCTAGCACTAGATCTAAGTAGTTGTGAAGGAAACGTGCATTTGATCATTGAGTTCTAAAATTAAATTAGCCTGATTTTTATGTGCCTGTTGCACGTAGGCAGTAGAAGTATAGATTGCATATACTGAATTGGTTTGAAACACCTTTTAATTACTAAGATCTGTATTTTTTTTCCTTCATGTTTAAAATACGCACTTTATGATGAATTAATGGTATTTTGTAAACTAAGTGTTGACTGATTTTGAGGACTTCATTGGGTTGTTCAAAATCAGATTGACACACTATGTTCTCTTTCTACACTTCTTAAAAATATTGAATGGATGCATATTTTATGTTGTATTGACAATATTTTAGAAAAAGATAAATAAGAAGGCTGGAACTTCAGTCACTCTTGTGTCATGTGCTTCTGATACACAGGTATTCGTGAGTGTGCGTTACACAATTATGAGGTGATGTTAAATACAAAAACTAGATTTAGTGTTCGCTTCCTCTGTTCTGTGCTACAGTTGGTCCTAGGTTTTCTGGGTGTTTAGACTTAAAGTAAAAAACATCTGCGGTTGATGCATTTTGCTTTTTCTTTCATTGTACATCTGACTGCCACTAGATGGTGATAGATGTGTGTGCAATATTAACAACTGCATGTCAGTGAAGACTGGAGTTCATTTTCATATAACCCTCAATAACTGACTCGGAAATCAATAGTTACTAAAATAGTGTAATTTTGATTTACCCTGTGAGTGAGAGCATTTCATGGGGCTTTTCATAGCAAAGAAGGATGCTGCCTGGTATCCAACATGCCTCTGCTTATAGCAGCAGGCCTCCTGTGCTGCACTTGTAGTCAACTTTCAGAAGAGAGCAGCTCTCCTAAAAGCAGTTCTGCATGAGGACTGTTGCTGCAGTCAAGGTTTTTGAGTTCTCTATCCAGCACCTTGGCCTACTTAATCAAAGAAGTAAAGGGCATGGTTGAAGGTAGGGAGGAAGTGTTTTCCTTTGGAAAAATTACCTTCTAGGAAAGAAACGAAGCACCATTACGTTCTAGGTGAAGAGGCTGACTGTATGTGTTCCTGAGCAGTCAGCAGAGGATCATTTAGTCCTAAGGTGCTTTTCTTTCAAGACAATAAGGAATTCTTACCTTTTATTGTAACATAACATAACGTAAAATTGCTTCTATTCTGGTTAGCCCCCTGCCCTAAAACCAGCACCACTAACTGACATGTAAACAAAGCTACATCAAGTGCAATTGCTTCAGTAATTTGAAGCTGGTCCTTTTTTGTCTGTGCACTGGGAAATAATAATGTAGACCATTAGAAAACCAGATCTCCGATACATAAATGTTAAACTAAACATCTGCTGCATAGCAGCAGATTATTTTCTTAATGCACCCCAAATTTTAAAGGATTGTCCAAGTTTTATATTAAAAAAAAAAAATCTTTCATATTTAGTTGCATGTTTCATTCACCTTGTCTAAACATCTTAAAATTATTTCTGAGGTCTCTAGATTAACTTTTTCCTTCTAATTGTTGTCGGTCAGTTACGAGCACATCTGGTGTTAGTAGAGATTCATATTCATTGCCCTTCATCTTTCTATGTTCAGAGTTTTCAATACAGTATGTAATGAAATAGAAGTTAGATGTTTATTTTATAGAAGTTTTAAAGAAGTTCAATACAAAACTTGAACTAAATATTTAATTCCACTGGGAATAATTCTGAATGTGGGAAAACTTGTACAGCATTGTGTAGGTGTCTTTCTGTTTGAAGCAGCAAGGTTAGTTTCAAGTAACTGTCAATGTTTTAGTTGTAGATAAAATAGAGAAACTATTTTGGAGTTTTTTTGTCACTGCCTCAATGCAGATGCAATTGGATTTCTTTCCCTCTGTTTAATACAAATTTTCTTATCCTTTTTTAGAATCGCCAGATGCTGATATTGCCATGGAGGTAGCTACATCAGAACAGCATGTTTCTGAGGCAATATATGATTGTGTTATTTGTGGACAAAGTGGTCCTTCTACTGAAGACAGACCTATAGGATTAGTTGTACTGTTACAAGCATCCTCAGGTAGGAATGTGTGACATGTTGGACAAGCAGTGTTTCTGCAGCTCTTAATATGTGTGCATAAATACTGTTGTGTCTCATGGAGCCTGGAAAGGCAGTCTCTTCTTTTTTTGTGGATGGTCCTCCGTGAGACACGTGCGTAGGTCTAAGGGTACTGAGAAAATTTTCAAATGTTTGGGAAAAGAGCAGTTTCATTCCCTCCTAGTTCCTGTTAGCTTTTGCAAACCCAGCAGTATATAATAGACCTGCAGGAAAATAGATATTGAAAGGAAAAGAAAATAAAGTAGCCATCGGTGTGCCTATATGTGTGTTTGTGTATGTATATATACTTTATGTACAAGTGCAAAACCACAACTTTCAGTATTTATATATATGTGTCTGCAGGGTTGTGATCTTATTGGCATCACAGAGATGTGGTGGGATGGCTCCTATGACTGGAGTGTTGGAATGGAAGGAATACAGGCTTTTTCGGAAGGACAGGCTGGGGCGACGAGGAGGGGGTGTCGCCCTCTATGTCGATGACCAGTTGGAGTGCATGGAGCTCTGCCTGGGGATGGATGAGGAGCTGACCGAGAGCCTGTGGGTCAGAATTAAAGGGAGGGCAGGGACAGGTGACATTATAGTGGAGGTCTGCTACAGGCCACGCGACCAGGAAGACTGAGCAGATGAGGCCTTCCATAGACAGACAGGAGCAGCCTCACGTTCACAAGCCCTAGTCCTCACTGGGGCCTTGAGCCACCCCAATATCTGTTGGCAGGACAACACAGTGGGGCATAAGCAATCCAGGAGGTTCCCGGAATGCACTGATGATAACTTCCTTCTCCAAGTGACAGAGGAGCCAATGAGGAGAGGTGCTATGCTGGACCTTGTTCTCACCAACAAGGAGGGGCTGGTGGGGAATGTGAAACTCAAGGGCAGCCTTGGCCACAGTGACCATGAAATGGTGGAGTTCAAGATTCTTAGGGCAGTGAGGAGGGTGCATGGCAAGCTCACTACCCTGGTCTTCAGGAG
>NW_009637360.1:10416-17245 GCF_000690535.1 Cariama cristata | reverse complement strand
GGTACGCTCCGTCCCTTCATCCAGGTCATGCCCTGGCTTCTCCTTGCCCGATGAGCACCCTAAATGAGGGATGCAGTCAGACCTGGTAGTTTCTTAGAGAAAGCCACTGCGACATTCCAGGACACCCAGGAGAGAAGGTCTTTCCATTATGGGTTGGCAGAGCCTGCAAATTAAGAGGTGCAAGCGCAACTTGGCTGGCCGGGCACTGGGGTGCAGCATCCCCCTGCAAGCCAAGGTAACATCGGTCAACACCGGTCCTGGGCGTCTTTGATCCCTCCTGAGAGTCCCAGATTGCAACAGTGTTCACAGAACTCCACAACTAATAAATTACAGCAAGTATAATGAAGTATTAACTGTCCTCAATGGACATCCCTTGGGCCCAGGGAACCCAGCGCTGTTGGGGCATCGTCACCCCTTGTACTTTCCTTGTCCACCCTTACTCTGATCATCTGCTTCATTGAAAATACCAGTACCTGGACCTCAGAGGGGTCTCTGCATCAACCCCCTTGACACAGGAATTAAATATGTAGCTGCCTTTGATAAGCTGGGTGCGTAGGATTGACACGGCTCTGCGGATCCCTTCCCATGGCTCTGCAGGTCACTGGGACTACCAGCATCCCTGTCCTGGATGATGGGCTGCGGCTAGAGCCCCCATTCAATAGCTCATTAAAGAGGATATTTTTATTTTCAAAAGGGTTACATATTATCAAGGAAAATGCTTGTTTCTCTAACCCAGATAATTACATAAAATGAGGATTTCTCTACTCATTATTAGCATTACTTTTAAAGTATTTGCAGGGAAATAAAAGTGGTGTCTGCAGTCCTACTCATTTCCTAGACAAACATTCTTGTTAAATCCACATCCCTCATTTTAACTTGTTTTTTTTTTTTTTTTCTTTCCATAAAGCACTCTTGCGATCTTCCTAAATTTGGCTGTGCCACGATTTCATTTTGCTAATACCCCTTGAAACTGTTAACACTTTTTCCTGAATACTTTCCTAGTGGATACGAAGCAAAAAGGAAGAAAGGCTACTGTCAAATTGATTAAGTGAAAGCTCATTAGAGAAAGTAACAAGAGGTAAAATCTGCATATGCATTGCAGAAATGTGTCTGATCTTGCTAAGTTGTGAAAAGACAAAATAAGCTCAAACCTCCTTGTGCTGTAAGTAGTTCGGGGGAGTTGGGGGCTGGGGATGGGAAGAGCTCCCAAACTGCGTTACATTAACTATTCCTCCTTAGAAATACGCTGTAGAGCAGCCCTTGCTAACACCACTTCAGTGAAGGGCTTGCCAGTGTTTTAACGACAAACCCTGATTTATAGGGGTTTGTGCCCAAGCGGTAAAAATTGGCTCTTCCTTGAACCCTGACAAACAAGACCACAACACAAAACCTCTGAACAAAAATCCAATAAACCCAATAAACGGTGATTCCTTAAAAAATAAATAACATAAAGTCAGTGGTAATTACCGTGTGCGTTCTCAGAGCTGAAAAATACCTTTCTATTTACTTTTTTTTTCAAGTGAAGCTAGGTAATTTGTTAGCCTGACATAAGTTTCTCAGTTTGGTTTCTCGTAAGTTTTCTCAGTTTGGTTTTAACAAACTAACCAGTGGAGTTACGGATGTCTGAAAATGAGTCAGATTAGCTCATCCTGGGGAGACACAGAGGTATGGGCATGAGATGGACATGTCCCATGCTGGGAGCACCTCGGGTCACATCCAAGCTTGTGAGCATGTTTCTGGGTGTTTCACCGTGACCATTCATCGTACCCGCTCCGAGGTCGGGTTGCTGCAAGGTCTGCAGATGAATTTCATCTTTCCCCTATAGTTTGTACCCCCATAACCAGGGATGTCTGGCTGCCCGTGGGGATGCTTCAATCCGGTGCATCATTTTGGGGCATCTTCCCCAGTTCAGCTGAGCCCCCAGCCCTTGTCAGAGGCTCAAACTGAGCACCCTGCGATGCCTGCAGCTTAAATTGACTTTAATTTCTGAAAATATAGATAGGAATTTGAATGTGACTTTGAACATAGGCTGTACGTCTCCTTCCATAGGCTTTTTTGTGGAGGCAGAGGGGGCCAGCACCTAACCCTGGCTGCCCATGGTAAAGGTGTTACTAATACCTTATGTATCTTTGCTCTTAAACATACTTCTCTAGCAGATTTTGTCTCTTCTTTTTTTTTTTTTTAAAAAAAATCCCAATTAAAAGAGGAGAAAGAAGAGGAATACCAGAATACCAAGCTAAAGTAACATGATAACTTTGACCTTAATCCATAAAAGACAGATATTTTACGGTTCAAGATAAAACTCAAGGCTGACATCTAACCTGACACAAATATGCTCTTGCATGTAAGAGTCCTTGTTAAAAAAAAATGCCGGGAATCTGCAGGCATAAGCCTGACAGCGCTAATTTAAATAGGAAAATGTATCTGTTTGGGAGGCAGACCACACGTCTGAAAGTTATGAAAGGAAACACCAATAACAACCTTCTATGGCAGAGCATGTTTCTTGGAATGTGGAAATTACTGTATTACAACAAAGCTGTTGTTTCCACCAGGGTGTTTTGTAGCCTGGCTCATAATATTATGTATTTCGGCAGATCCTTGTAATTACAAATTTAAGTCTTAAATCCTCGGCTTTTCTTTATGTTCTTAAAGTACCCCTATAGGTATCCTCACTCCAAGCTTAAATCAGACCCAAAATACAAGGTGAAATGGGGCTGGTTGAATTCCTGCACTTTATAATGATATTTATTAAGCTAGTTTTGAAGAGAAATGTTGAGCTGAGCGTTTCATTTAAATCCAATGGTACCTCCAAAGCGCTCTGGAATTGTTTAATTAAAACCAAGGTGCACATTAATAAGAAAAGATATCATTTTGTCATTTATATATAATTTCTTTATTTTGTTAGGGGAATAAAAATTGAAGAAAGCCCCCAAAAATATAAAGAGAAGGAAGGACCAGTAAGCCTGATAATAGCCCTCCATGGAGAAGAAATAAGTATACAACAGAAGAAAAGCACAGTGAGGAACATAATGTTAGTAAAACACTCTTAATGCTACACAAGCTGCAGAAAATGCTACTTTGCATTTGGGCTGCAGCATCATTAACTGCGAGCAATTGAGTAAAGAGTGCACCTTTTAAACTAATTCCTTGTGCTGGAGACATAGCCACATCCAGAGGCCTACCTCATTAATATGCTATAGTGGTCAAATAGGAGATTAATAGCAAAGTCACCTGCTAAACCTACAAGGAACCTGTTGATTAACAATAAGCTCCAAAAATAAGATACCAGCCTGCAAAGCAAAATCGAGTCCAAGGGCAACAAGTGCTTCTGTAATTTATTCCTTCTTTACACAAGGGCATAAAGCTCCCTTTATAACCGTGTTTTCAAGGCCCTGCTGTGAGCTGTAGGTGTGAGCTTTTCAGCTGATTTATTAATTTTAGTTTCAATCAAAGTGTCACCTGCAGACACAAAAATGTAGGCCTTGCCACAGAAAATGCAGTTAAAAAAAAAAAAATAAAGAAGGGGAAAAAGGGAGATCGAGGAGAAAAAGAGAGAAAGACTAAAGGTTTTATTCTGAGAAACTCTGCCAGCAATTTTTTTTTTTTCTTTTCACGTGCACACTGGATGGCCTATTCTCTGTGAAGCCCAAATAATTCCCAGTCACATAATTAAAAAAAAAAAATAAATTCCAAAATTAAACATTTTTGTCATACTTCGAAAGTCAGCCTCAGACCCGGGAAATGGCGCTAACCCGGCGGCTGCCAAAACAATCAGCCCCTGTTGTCAGTAGGGGGACATTCTCCCCAACCAACCGCCTGAACAACAAGTCCACTGAGCAAAATGTGCAAAAAATTCTCAATTAGTTGTCTTTATTTAGTGAACACTATGGGGTCCTCAACGGCGCTATAGAATTATGGCAGGAAAGCTGAGCTCTTCAGTGGCTTATTAGCATTCTCCGAGGGTTGGAGTGCTGCTGGTAGCAGACTGGTGCCTCCAAGAGCTGGTGGTGGGACCCCGGCACTCCTTCGGTTTTGTCCTTTTGTCCTTCCCAGCCAGCAGGAAGTACGGCCCCATGTCCGGGGTATTCTGGGATACCTTCGTCTCATTCACCGCTCGCAGGACCGGCAGCGCCTGTGCCTTTATCAGTGGCCATGAGCATCCTTCTTGCCTGGGAAGCAAAAGCTCTGGGTTTGCCATTCTAAAAAAAATTTAAAAACCATCCCACATTCAGAAAGAGGGTTTTCTCCCTCCTCTCTCCTCTCCCCACCAGCTTTTCCAAATGAACGTCGCCGTCAATGGGCCAGGGTCGAAGAAGCTAAATGTTATGCTGCCGTCCTATTAAATTACATCAGATGTTATCGACACCCTGCTTCGATGTTAGAGCGAAAGAAGGCAAATAGGGGTAAATAGAAGTATCTCCCCGTTCAATTCTTATCTTAATTTAAATGTAAAGTGAAATTTATTTTTTTTTTTAATAAAAGGGGAGGGGGGGGAAAAGTCGGGTAGCAAGTGCTAGAAATGTCTTTTCCGAGAAAGAGGGTATTTGCTGCTTTAGGGAAAACACTATCATTGACTAAATTAACAAGTTGTCTTATCAACTGCCATAAGCCTTGAAGTCTAATTAATTTAGTACTGATCAATAGCCTTGAATGAAGCATTGATTTCTGCAGCTTTCCAGGGCTGCAGCAGAAACACATTCTCTGCTCTGTGCACACCTCTCTCATAGGAACCATGCATTTGTGCTATTAACATTTATTTCCCCCTCTTCAATGTCCGGCCAGCATTTTAGGAACTAATTTCCATGGGAGAGTTGATTTTTAAAATTATTTTAAAGAAGGAAAGTGGCATGACAGAGGGTCCTGAGAAATGCACTTCTCTCTTCTTTGAGTTATATTCTCCTATAAAAATCTTTAAGAGTAAAACGATTCCATAGTAGATCATGAAATGGTGTAAAACTTGGCAGAACTGTAGAGAAGTCAATGGGTCTTTCCTCATTCATGCCTGCCAAAGGATTGACTTGAACACATACGATGGGTTGAGCAGCAGGATCGCTGCTGTCCTTTCAGAATAGAGACCTACAGCTCTCTGAATCGTGCATTAAAAAAGTTACAGCATCAGCCCAAAACAAGGAGCCCTCCGCAGTCATTAGAATAAGAGCAGTCTCTAAACACCAACGGATGAACCTGACATTAAAGTTGCTCAACTGGTGTGGGCATATTCAAGCTGCTGTCAACAGATGTGACATGGCAGCCTATGGAAGACATGGTCCTTTACACTTCCATGGCAGCAGGTGAGACTTAGAGGACAGTGGCTTAAATTGAGAAGGAAAAGGAGACACCGAAGGAGTGTACAGTGTTGATGAAGAGGCTCTCAGGAGCCCCATCATGGTGGCGATGGCTTCAGACCCAAAGTGGTGTGTCCACACTGTGCCAAGATGTGCAAACCCACCCACTCGAGTCCCCATGGGTGGAAGAGGCATCATCAGCTGTGACTCTTTTGTGCCCTCCTTGCCCCGGGGGGGATAAGGACGGGTCTCCCCCAGGGAGATGGGCTCTTTACTTACGACTGTAAGCCCAGAGGAGAGCATCCCATCGGGCAGGATGAAGCCTTGGGGTTAAATTCTGCCCTAGGCTAGATCCCCGCGACACCCTCTGCTGATGGTGCTCTGCCTTTGGCACCACAACCCAGAGGCAGACCGTGGGGCTTCCTTGGTTTGTCAAAATCACTCATGCCCAAACCCACCAGGACAAAATGAAGGAAAAAGCCAAATTTGGAAGGTGGAGTTACCATCTTCCATCTGCCAAGAAGAGCTTTGACAGCCTTAGCAGAGCTGCTGAGGTGTAAGAGAGATCAGAATCAGGCCCTACATGCTTACAAATTAGCTTAAATTCCAAACCTGTGCTAGCAGGAGTCGTCAAGCATTGCGACAGGTCTCGTCCAAACCCTTCACCTCCACCACCCTGCTGATGGGTGAGGCACATCAATAACTTTATTTCTTTATTCCACGTGTAATACAAAATCGATTCCCTTGAAAAAAAGGAAAAAAAAAAGTCACAATAGTAAAAATTCAAAACGACAAAAGAATTACATTTTACCTTTACAAAATTTGGCCCTTTTAACTTAAAGTTAAAAAAGAACCAACAACCAACCAAAAAAACCTCACCACAAAAGTCCCTCTCCTAGTCTGTTTGGGGGCCTCCATGAGTTTCCATAGCACTTTACAAAAGATCTTTATTGAAGAAAAGATTGGACAAACTTTCCTTATATGTGTGGCCCTAGTCATTAATTGCCCCTGTCTTCTTTACCAAGGCCTTATTCCTATGTAAATACCCTTGCATAATGTTACAGGCTATTGTCAGGCCAGTGCCAGTCAGTCGCCACTTATATGCATTTTTATTTCAATCCGCTGCGCGGAGAATGAAAAGATGTCTGGACTTAAGCTGTTTACCAACTGGGCCAAAGCTGCAGTGTGGAAGAACTGAAGAAAGCACCAGGCAACTGCAGGAGCAGACTTTGACAATGCAAGCGGCCATTTTCAGTTGAGTTATTAACCTACCCTGAAACTCTTCTAATCTATGCCTTTTTTAAAGAACAAATGTACTGAACCAAACATGAATGAGCCAGGACTATTAAGAATGAAATCCTCTAAAGGACTATTGAGCGCAACATAGGTTTGTAATCATTTTGTCTCAGTTGCCTGCTACCAACATTATCAATGATGAAAATGCTTGCTCAGTTGTGGGGGATTGTCTCGTAATTAAATGACAGCGCCGTACTGTAAAAGAACATGCAGAAACACAGGAGATACCGAGGGCTTTCAAACGAGCC
>NW_009637360.1:8477-10134 GCF_000690535.1 Cariama cristata | reverse complement strand
CAGGAATGGGGATAGATTACAAACCAACTTGAAAAACTGAATTAAGGACATCGGGATCTTCCTTTTAAAGCACAAGCACACTTTTAGACTCGTTGGGGAAAGAAAAGTTGTTAAAATGGGCTCTCACATGCAGAATCCTTCAGATAAAAAGGAGCAAAGATACGTAGAGGGAATTCTTCCTCCTTTAGGTTGGAAAAAAGCACACAAAAATAGGAAATCAAACCCTCACATACACTCGCAGAAAAAGAAAAAAACCCAAAGTTTGCTGCAGGCTACATCTTTGTAGTGACTTAATGACACTACAATCTACATAGTGTAGCATTAGCCTTAAGAAACTCTTGACTATTTGCATGCATATTAGAATCCAATGAGAGCTTAATAAGTGCATATATATGACAGAGGAAACATCTCATTGCATAGTTAAAGCTACAAAAAAACATTGAGGGAGGCAAAGTCTCAAGTTAATTACCATTACAATGCAATCAAGTACAGCAGTCATAGCTGAAATCCTTTTCTATTAAGACCGCTAGGCTCAACCTTGTCTCTGCAGGTCAGCTCCAGCACAGATAACCTTTCCAGCAGACAAATACATGTAAAATTGGCTCATCTAATTAAAAGCTCAGGGAGGTGTAGAAAAATACCAGCACATTGAGGCTGAGCAAATCACAGAGTACCCCCTCCAGCTGGATGAAGCTACAATATGTGGCTGCTGTTTGTTCTGGAAGGAAACTGAGTCACTTACCATTTCAATAGGTTAATCAATTGACAATTAAATGGAGAAATTGGTTAACTCTGCAACAATTAACATGACACTCTATTAAGCACACTTTCTAATTGCCACAGCTGCAAGTGAAAATTAACGTCTGTGTCAAAGCTGCTGCACAAGGTTGTGCTGTTTCTGGTGGTGGTAAGGTAATAGAAGTAGCTTTAAAAGCCTGGTGTTCATTTTAGACCCTTAAGCACAGTGGGGAAAGAGTATAGTACTGAGCTCTGTGGTTAGCTACAGAGGGTCTCATATGTTTATTGTGTGTATATGTATACCCACAGGAGCACTAATGCACATTTTTGTACGTTGGTGTGCACATAAACATGTATCCCTAACATAATACATATCCCTTTAAAACAAAATTTAAAATCGATTATAAGCTTCTTTGAGTATTGAAGGTCTATAATACACGCATATCGTGGGCAGATAGTGTGTGTGTGTGTGATTAAAGGTACACATGGAGAGGCACATGATTACCCTCCTATTCAAAAGGAAGAAGGAAATAAAAGAAACCAAATGGTCTGATGTCTCTAGAATTGGCGCTTTGATGGCAATTCGGAAAAGTTCTGGTTTTGAGGAAATATTTAGTTGGGGTGAATGCCTGGCCAGGAATTAGAGCAGACACCAGCTGAGCCCGGGGTCTCCTGAAGTTGGTGGAAAGTCTCAGGATAGAAATGTTTGGTTTATGGCAAAAGGTGCTGAGCTGTTGTCCTGCAGGTTCAGTTCCCAACTCCTCTGTGCAGCTCCTGGATGTTTTACTAGAAGCACAAGCAGGGTATAAAATCCACGCGCCTTCCAAGGGACAGTGCTTCTTGCTTCAGAAATGCTGGTGATGGATCCCTGCTTCTCCCACACACTCCTATGGACGATGCGTTCTGATGTTCAGCACGT
>NW_009637360.1:0-8446 GCF_000690535.1 Cariama cristata | reverse complement strand
CAGGGCTGTCTCTTGCGGTACCGCAGTGGCCGTTGTGCACGGTTCTCAGGTTGTTTTGCAATACAAATAATCACCGGATTCTTCATTTGATTACCTTTAATCTCTGTTCTTTCACACTGGAAAAACAGTAGTCCCAAGGGCCATGAGAGCTCTTCTTCTGGTCAAAAACCAGAGATCCAGGATCTGGAGGAAGTGCTGTTCTGGAGAAGAAGCAGAGAAATTGGGCAACAAGCCCCATCCTCATTTAGGTGACTTTTCTGGTGCCTAGCAATCTGCAGGAATGAGGTTGCACCTTGCGGGGTGTTTAGGGAAATCTGCTTTCTTGTGGATCCAGCACTATGATGCACCTGTATCACACGTAGGTGGTGGAGGACAAGACTGTGGCACATCCTTGCATTTTACTGCTGCTTTCTATCTGCTTTCTGCAGGTGTGATGGGATGAGAGGTCTCACTCAAACTTGGGCCTCCGTAGCCAGCCAGTTTATGCTGGCAATAACCTGTTTCCTACAGGAAAGAACTATATGGG
Source organism: Cariama cristata (assembly GCF_000690535.1). Taxonomy (NCBI): domain Eukaryota; kingdom Metazoa; phylum Chordata; class Aves; order Cariamiformes; family Cariamidae; genus Cariama; species Cariama cristata. The sequence goes on along the minus strand of NW_009637360.1, from coordinate 7,920 downwards.
GCGCCTATGCAGGACCCCAATACGAGAAGCTCTACAGAGAATTACAAGGACACGATCAGGTTTTCCCAGGGTAAATTCTATTACTTCCAAGCTCTGCTGTGAAAGAAGCAAAGCTGTAAATCCTCAAAGCTAATAGTGCTATAATAGTAATTGTTTTGGGGTTGTTTTGGGTTTTTTTGACCCAAGGAAAGACAAAATGTTACATTAGTAGCTGTTGTTCAGAAAACCGAACCATGAGAATTACAGATTTCTGCAATAAGATGAATTAAGCTAAAAGCCATATTAAGCAGTATTGCACATCTGCTGCATTTTTTAATTCCATATGTGTCCTTGCTGTGTGAAAGTGTTTATTGTTAACCTTGTTGTTTGGCTAATTGATAAAATCAAGGCCTAATATTTTAACTCAGCCTGAATTCTCGACAGGCTGAAGAACTTCTTCCAGTTTGGCTTTCCAGAAACCCATATCTGATGACAGGATCGAATTTTGTTAGGACAGCCTATTAGCTGTCCTATTCTTTTCCCAGTGATGGAGAATTTAGATTTGTAACAGACAGAAAAGCCAAGGGGACGGCGTCTGTTTTTTTTTTCCTCCACGAATGAAGTCCATTGGGGCAGTGGGGAGGAGAACAAGGTCTGCCAGGCTTCGCCGTCTGACCTTGGAGCACCTGCAGCCGCAGGAGAGGACTCCATGGGAAATAGCGTGGATGTCTGATGTGCACCAAGATGTGCCATTTGAAGGGCCTGCTCAGCTGGCAGCTGACCAGAGAGCCCAGCAGCGTTGGTGGCAGCGATTCAGGCTAAATAAATAGTGAGGAGTGAGAGATCAGGGTGAAATCCCCGCTCGGAGGAGTCTGCTATTGGCTTTGCCGGGCCAGCACTCCTCCGCTGAAGAAACCTTCCTCCTCGGAGAAATACGCTGGGTAGATGGTGTCAGTCTTTGATGCAACACCTGGCAAGGCAGGAGAACCAAGAACCTTCCCCTTTTTGCGGTGGCAGAGTTTCTGCTGCCATCCCTGCCTGAGTCGAGGGGAGGTTTGTCCCCGAGTGCCGTGGGTGTCGTTGAACATATACTTCTAATTGCAGCTGCTTTCGCTCTAATTATAGCTCCGTTTGGTTAGGATTTTCCTCCAATCCCTCATTTCCCCTAAAGCAAACACCAGAGCACCAGAGTTGTAACCCCAGTGGGGACATTTATTAATAACCCCCTTGGCAAATAGGGAAAAAAATCATTACGCTGTATTAGGCGCTAAAATATTTTCCCACTGCAAAGGCTAATTGATAAAACCAAGCAGACATTATGGGGCAATTAATGTTAAGATGAAAATAAACACGAGAGCAAAACAAAAACAGACCGACAGAGAGTATTTTTTTCCTGCTTCAAGGAGTTTCTTGTGAGTTGGAAATGAGATGCTAGTAAATAATCTGAGATTACCTGCCTTCACTAGAAAAGGAGAGAATAAATGGGGAAATGAAAGAAAGGATTCTTGCACACCTCTTCCAGTGAGAGCGGTTACAACTCCTAAGGTGTTTTGCATGTCTTTCAAAAAAGCCTTCTATCTTTTGAAATTTTCTATCAACTTTTCCTCTCCTGTGGCTAGAATTGGCTTTTTTCCCCTCTCCCCAGAATAGCTCCAAATTCTGCACTTCACTGTAAAAGTTGACCAACATAATCTGCAAATGAATTTGCAGCCCCAGAGTAAAATCCGTAATGTTGTCATTTAAAATAATTAGACAAGGGAAAAAGAGAAAAACGATCATTTAACATCTGAACTATTCCCTGCTCCAGATTTAAAATTTGTATGAAGGTTCTAGTGAGGAAAGATGTTCAGGGAAAACCCAAAATCTGGCAAAACTCTGAATTTATTCTGGAGGGATTATCTTTTTGTTAGTTATTTGTATAGTGTGGAACACCTTCGATCTTAACCTATGTCCAGGGCTCCCAACTGGTAGCTGCTAGTACGAACCAAACAGTGAATGACCAGTAAAGAAGAACACACTGGTCCAGACACACAGTCCGGGCACTAACTCCGCAGGACAGGGAAGGAGATAATGAAGACACAGACAAACAAGACACTTCCTACCCGATATTTTATTCATTCGTCAAACAATATTACCTATTCCCATTCACACAGGCAGGGGGAATTTTGCTGGGCTGATTAAAAGCAAGCAGAAGTGAAAAAAACCAAAATAAATTCTTTGCTAACCAGCAGTTGTTATTTTAACTAGATTTATAAGTTTTTACTTATTTTAGGTTAGTAAGACTCTCAGCAGTTGTGAGTGCAATGCAAGTCCTGTTTAAAGAGCTGCTGGATGCAAGAAATCCTTCACTTTATTCTTATCTGTCTGGGGTTCAAAAAAAGTCACAACACCATGGTCTTTAGATAATAATAATAAAGGTTGGATGTGTCCTATCCCCATTTGAAGATTGCACATAAGTTGACAGAGAGGACTTGTCTCCTGTATATCACAGCAGAGGTTTTGGGGTGTTTCTTGGGAAAATTCCTCCCATGTCTGCTCGGGCAAGCCATGTCATCTTCCAATGTTAGGAAGACTCCAGTGGGTGTCAGCTCTGTATGTTGTTGCACTGCCAAGCAAGTCCCGAGGGACTTGTCTGTACTTCATGGAAGGTGGGGCAGGACCTTTTAACCAGGCACTTCTTGACCCTTGATGAGCAGCTGGCCATTCATGGAGTTAGCAGCCTGAAGGTAAACAGCTATTTAAAAGATGGTCCCTCTTTAACACACTTTGTTCAGAAGGGGATGGTGTGTCCTCAAGCTGCCTGAGGGCAAACACATCTGCCCATTTACCAGTAACCCAGCTGAGATTATGCTTTGCTTCCTATCACGTGTCAGGGGGCAACAGTTCGCGTTGGGTTGTAGTCTGAAGATTTTAAGACATGTAGTTGCTCACCATCCGTTCTTTCACCTTTCATATAGGGGCTGCCCCTCCGTGAACATCTGGACTGGTGGTGCAGCTGCATTCCTTGGGAAGAGAAGCCCACATGGAGAATCAGGGAAAAAACTGAAGGCCGGATTCAAATCTTCTTCACTCCATATGTTCTGGTCCAGCATTGAGGGGATGTCATGGTGGCAGCTCGTCTTAACTCTGCCCACTTTGGAAGGGAGTTTGGGGGTCTCCCAGGTCCTCATTTGTTTTGTGGACCCAAGTCATCACTTACACAGAGGTCAGCTTGTGGGTGAGTGTTAAAAAGAGACTCGTGGTTTTATTGGTGGCATCAACTGGACTCGTTGTATGGCCTCAGAGGCTGTTTTCAGGGGATGGGGTATGACAAGTGTCAGGGCAAGGTGGGAGAGAAGGAATAAGGTGGGCATGGATATTCCTTCCAGCAAATTGGTTGCAAATTGGCCATCCCAGTGTATCATCCTAGATATGGACTGTAAAGAACAAAGAATCAGGGATTAGAGATTTTGCTTGTTTTAGACATTAACAATTTGGATGATGTCTTAGCTGTTATGGTTGGGAAAAAAAATTGATACTGTAATGTCAAAACTTCAGAAAATAAATAGCCAAAATCTCTTTGCCAGTTTTAAAAAAAGAAAGAAGCTGAAGGGGAATCTTTTGTGTCAGGGAAAGGAGAAACTGAGAGCAGAGGAGAGACCCGCAGAGTGTTTTCGGACGTTGGGGAGCAGCAGTGCTGACCCTCCTGGGTGACCCTCAGTCTCTGGCAGGCAGGGATCCCCGCTCCTGGGTGGGTCTGCCAGTCCCACCGCACTGTTCCTAGGCTCCCACACTCCCATGAAAGCAGAGAAAGAGCAAGACATTATGAAAATTGCCTAATACTAGCTGAGCTTGGAGCCACACCAACATAGCTTTGCTCCTTCCGGACCCCGGATTAGCGCCAACACATGTCTCTGTGCACTTTACCACCAGCTTGGAGCCATGATCTGGCCCCTGGGGCCAGGTACCTGCCTCTTCAAACTGAGCCAACACGCCTTGGAAGACCCCTACTGAATTGCAGTTAAATGTATTCTTAATTCCCCCTCCATGTTCATGGATCTATTTAGATACAGCCTTTTGATCACCAGACTCCCTCCCAGTCTCCTTCTTCTTCCTTACTCCCAAGAGCTCCTGTCAATGCTTATTACACACCAATTTTCCTTCTTTTCCTTTTCCCTGTACATCTGCAATACCGTGACTTTCACGTTGCCCTTCACTGTTGCTCAGCCCTCGTCATTCAAATCTGGACACTTTCTCCCCCTCTTCTGCCTGGGGTCTTCAACAAGACCTGGAAGGAGTAATTGCACAGAAAACGCCCGTGCTCTGCTGCTGCTTTTGCTGTACAAGCGTACAGCTTTGAATGTGAGGACCCTTTCAACTTTGCCTATAATAAAGGCAGCACATATCCCAAGTTAGAAATTATCACAGCTCTTGTTCAGACCTCCATCACATGAGCTCCAGACAGTAACCGGTGTGGTTAAGGGAAGACCATACATCTCTTAGACAGTCTTTCCTGAAGCTCTGCTACTAATGCTTGGTTGAGACTCACACCTTCTCTTAATATTTGTTGCTCTCTTCTGACAGCTTGCTGCAATTTTTTCCTCTTCCCAGTTTGTGGCCCATCTATCCATCCTTTCTTTTCCTACTTAGGACATTTCTCCAGACTGCACCTTCAGGAGACAGATGTTTCCATCCCAGTGCTCTACCACCACTCCTGAGCAGCTTCAGATCTTTATGAGCAACAAAGCTGGTGAAGGGCCTGGAGAACAAGTCTTACGAGGAGTGGCTGAGGGAGCTGGGGTTGTTTAGTCTGGAGAAGAGGAGGCTGAGGGGAGACCTGATCGCCCTCTACAACGACCTGAAACGAGGTTGTAGCGAGGTGGGAGCTGGTCTCTTCTCTCCGCTAATTAGCGATAGGACAAGAGGAAACGGTCTCAAGTTGCGCCAGGGGAGGTTCAGGTTGGATATTAGGAAGAACTTCTTCACTGTAAGAGTTGTTAGGCATTGGAACGGGCTCCCCAGGGAAGTGGTGGAGTCACCATCCCTGGAGGTGTTCAAAAAACGTTTAGATGTGGCGCTTCAAGACATGGTTTAGTGGGTTTAGTGGGCATGGTGGCGTCGGGTGTACAGTTGGACTTGATGATCTTTGAGGTCTCTTCCAACCATAATGATTCTATGATTCTACGATTCTATGATTCAGGCTTCGCTCCCACTGTAACAATGAACCTGCCTGGCGTTCACTTGTGGGGGACATTCTTTGGTGCTCACAGCAAGCTTTTGGGTCAATAATAAGACAATCCCCACACTGGGACCTCATCCCATACATGAGCACAGGAAACTCAACCTGAAAACCCTTTTTTGCCACGAGGGTGGTTGACCACTGGGTCAGGCTGTCCAGAGAGGCTGCAGGGTCTGCATCCGTGGAGATGTTCAAAACCAGGCTGGACACGGTCTTCGGCAGCCTGCTTTAACTGGCCCTGCCTGAGCTGCTATTGGACGACCCTGCCAACCTCAACCCTTCTGTGATTCTATTAACCTCACTCCTTGGATGTTTTTGCAGCCTCTAAAGTCTCTCTCCTTGCTCCTTCTCACCACTTTCTCCCACCCCTGGCTTTTCTGTTTCATCTGGCTCCTGCTAGAAGCTCTGCCTTTCCTCTTTCTCCTCCACTGCTTACCTCCTGCTACTTTCTGGCCTCTTGGACATCAATTTGACTTTGTTTGTGCTGCCTGGTTTTTCCTGCCAACTTCCCAGCTCAGGTGTATTTCTGAGCAAAGTAGAATCATAGAATCATTATGGTTGGAAGAGACCTCAAAGATCATCAAGTCCAACCGTATACCCGACGCCACCATGCCCACTAAACCCACTAAATTATGTCTCGAAGAGCCACATCTAAACGTTTTTTGAACACCTCCAGGGATGGTGACTCCACCACCTCCCTGGGGAACCTGTTCCAATGCTTCAGTACAGAGGATCTAGGCAAAACCAAGAAAGCATATGCATTATCACAAACATAATTTATTATGTAGAAACGGCGCTCAGTAATTAATACATAGCACTCACACTTGGACTCCCAAAAGGCACTCGCTTTCAAAATTGATGGCCAGTATATACTGTAATGTGATATATATGTTCCGTTATATCTATGTGAGAGTCAGCTTCAGAAAATAGCCACAGGTCTGGAGCAGAGTTTCGGGGCAGTGACCAGTGCTCCCTTGCCCCGTGTCTGAGCTCATCCCCTCTGGTCCTGGGCATCCAGGGAGCACCGTGGTGATGCAAAGTCACCCTGCCCATGGGTGAGGGTGCCCTGCTGAGGGCTGGGGACAGGACGAGGGCACCCCCATTTCATCTGACCATCTCTCCACATACGGAGTGGGGATAATTGTGCTGCTTGGTTTGTGCCTGGGACCTGAACCAAATACCACGTAAGGATGCTAATAGAAGTGGATGGGTTTATTTAGCCAAGATATTAGTATTTTGGGATATTTCTGTGCTGCCTTATCACCTCAAAAAGAGACAGACTGCTTAAAATGCTCAATATTTAGAAAAGCTTGTTTCCTCTCTCCTGCCTTATGTTACTGGTGTGGAATATTCTCTTCTTAAGCACACTGCAATAATATTAGATAATTACTTAGCTCATTTTTCTATATGGGTTTTGGTAATTCATAATTGTCTCAGAGCTGAGAAAATGTTTCCTTTAAGAAGGTTAAACAAAGAGTTTATTGACATTAGTGAAGATTGGTTAAAGAAAACATTATTAAATAAAAGGAGCTTTATTTAAACACTAAATTAATCATTTAAAGGCAAATTAGAGGTCGTAACTCCTCCTAAATAAATAATGTTAAACAATAATTAGATATCCATTTTAGATTACAGGCAAGCACTTGGGTTCAGTGGGCTGAAAAACAAGTTTCTTCTCATCTCTTCAAATTTGTTCAATATACATAATTAAAGCGAATCACTGCCCCGCTTAAATTTTCCATTCTGAGATTAAAAAAAGATTCCGTTTGTAACTGTGTGTCATATTCGCCATTAGATGATAAAACATCTTTAAAGCTTCACTTTCATATAAACAGAAGAAAAGATGAGAGCATCCAAAGAGATCCCCGGCAGTGGAAATCGATTCTCCTAAGCTACTGGTTACAGTTATCAATCTTATCAAACAGGCCGATGCATGAGTGCCCTCAGCCACTTTGATTTGTATGATCTCTCTTTGCCAGAGTTAACCTTTCCAACGTTACGGCGTGTGCAATATGCACTATCTGGGCTATAATTACACTCCCTTTCATTACGCTCTTAGTCATCTCTTAAGTGTGAGATAAAACTGAAGAAATCATCCTCTTTTCTCATTTCATTACGGTTTTTTATTTAGTGTATTTTATTTTATTATTTTTTTTTTTTAGGCTCTGAGTAGTTTCATTTGCAATTTCCTATGAATATGAACCAACCTTTCCCCTTATCATCCCCTTTCAAAGAGGCATTCCGGACAGGGAGTCACAAACCCAGCACCTCGCATCTCGCTACCACTGAGTTTGCATTAGGCCTCCTCAAAATGACGATGGCTGTTGAGCGTTGACAGGAACCATACCACCGTCCTCCAGAACCTTCCGTGGGCTTTGTTAGCCCCCGTGCCAGCCGCCTTAATAAAAAGCACTGGGAATTTTTGTCTGCCGTGATACAAGTGTTAAGGAGTTAGATTAATGAAATCTGACGTTAGCGCTGATAAATAATGACACCACCGAAAGCAACCTCGGCGGTGGATGGCAACATCAAAAAGCGCAGCAGATTTCACTCTCTATTAAGGGATTGTCCTGTAAGGAAGCAGAGACGGTAGCGAGAGGAAAGCTGGATGGTCTGGCAATATTTGACACGAATCTCCCAACAGGGAACGAGGTTTTTTGCACCGAGTTGCCACTCTGTTCCTGCATTTGCCATGTTTGATTTTAGGCTGATACCGGCAACAG
>NW_009637359.1:30845-31478 GCF_000690535.1 Cariama cristata | reverse complement strand
GCGGGAAGGCGGCTCTCTCCGGCAGCCAAGTTGTAGTCCCGGTCACTGTTGAATCCGAGGGAAAAAACAGCTTTTTATTTGCAAAATAAAGCAACGATGTGGAAAGCTCCTTTCTGTATTCAAAATACTGCTTTATTCGATGCCAGTTACGTTCTCCTGTCTCGTTGCGAGCTATTCTGTTTGTCTTCTGTGTCGGTGGAGAGAAACGGTGAAAACACTCTTTTTAAACTGCACAAAAAGCTGTGATTATATTTCACTGCCTGGGTGTCCGGTGTCTTAATCCAGTCAGTCATCACATAGTGAACGCTTTATGTTATGACTATCAGTTGTCATGCATAAGTAATCTTCAATTAGTGGCTAATCATACTGGCTCCCACTGAAAATCCACGATCTATATGTTCAGCTGTAAGTCCCTGAGTCTCGGCTCCCTGAAAGGCAGGCAGCTGTTTTGTTTGTGTTGTGCTTGCTTATGCTCATGAAGAGTTGATAATAATTTGTTCTAAGAACCCTGTGCTGTGCTATGGCAGCATGAATTGATTTTGTAGTAGGCACATGGTAAGTGACATAAAAGAGAACCGGTTTCCAAAACATCAGCGGTGGATGTTAGGAAACTGATGGCCATCTCTTTACCTC
>NW_009637359.1:22031-30814 GCF_000690535.1 Cariama cristata | reverse complement strand
GATTTGTATCTAGGCACAAGCAATTCTTTAGCTGCAAAAGGCTTTGATTGAGAATTCCAAAGTTGGTAAAGTGACAATAGTATTTAATTTTAGCTTTTGTCTAAATCGTGCACACCCCCAGCGCCCAAGTGCACACTTGTAATTCTCTTTAAAACTTGTCTGCTTTGGCTGTGTGTGAATTTGGAAGTGGGATGCTTAATTGTATGCTCCTGACAAACTGTTTTCCATTTGGCTAAAGCTACTGTCAGGTAAGTTAAATAAATAAACAGGAGCTCTTGAGTATCTTTCATACAGAAAAAAAATTGCATCGCTGTATAAACCCGTGTTATTCGATGGTTTCTTTGTGGCATTATTAGTAAAAAAAATAATAATTTGGAAAGGCCTTGAAAACTGTATAATTGATCCGGATGAGTGGTATTTTTTGAAAACATACTCAAGAAGAGACGATATACAAGTGGTGTGCTTCACGCCCTGCAATGTTTGAGGGAAGCAAGGGAGGGAGAGCGCTGACTGCGTCACGAACACCAAGTGTAGAAATCGGGCATGCGCAAACCGACACAGCTTTCTGGGTTTTCTTGCTGAATTGTCAGGTTTAGCATATGTTAATTTCTTTCAATCTGTTTTATGAAGATTTAATCATTAGTTGAGTTGTGCGCACATTGTTTCATAAACTATTGTGGTACACAACAAATTGAGAAGGTAAGGAGGGATATTTATGTCATATAAGGTGAACGAATGCTGCTAGGAGTCAGATGACTGGAATATAAATCTGCGGTTTTCTAACTGGAAAGGTCTTTTACCTTGACATGATGCATTTCTTTTCCTCTAGTTTGCAAGTCATGTGCTCTCCGAAGATTTTCCATCCAGCCTGCCCAGCAGAAGAAGATTCCAAACCGGTATTTGGGCCAGCCCAGCCCCTTCACACACCCGCACCTTCTCAAACCAGGTTAGGTTCAGGCCCAGTATGAGCCAGTCATTGGTATTCTTTCTTGTCTCTATTTTGCTGAAATGTCTAGGACAGAGTATTGATTTACTGCGTCATAGAGGTGTCCATGGTTTTGCTTGTTTATGATTACCTTCATTAGGCAGTAATTGTATTTAGTAGCTAATTTCCTTGTCTGAGATGATACTGATTCCAAAAATGGGCTTCACGTGTTGGCTTTTTAACTTTTTCTCATGGAGTGCTCGGTGTCGCTGACTTGAGTACTGCAGACCTTTCGTGGCAGTGGCATTTTGTGAACTCGTTGTCCTGCAGATACATATGATTTATATTAAAGTTCAGCTTTCTGCAGGCTGAACTGCCAGAATGCTTCATATCCAATGTCTTCTGAGTCACAAAATAAAGGTGTCGTTAGAAAAAATGACTGGGGAGAGACTTACTGATAGATGGACACCACTTGGCTAAAGAACATGCCCCCTTCGGAGAGTATTCAAGCTGTGAGAAAAAGAAGAAAAAGAGACTTGTGGTTATAAAGTTAGGCAGTAGTGATGAAAGAGAAGCTAAGGTGGTGCGGTTTTATAAGATTAATGAAAATGAGCATGTAAGTATGAGATAACCGTGATTAAATAAAAAAAAAAATCAGAAGTAAAAATAGATTCAAGAATATGTCCAGGAAAACATTCTGGTTCTGTGTTCTTTTTCCATAGACAGGTGTACAGGAAGAACAGATGAATATATAACCATATACTTCCAGATTTAATTGTAGAATAATTCAGGTCAGAAGGAGCCTCACAAAGTTAGCAGGTCCGCCCTCTGCTCAAAGCTGGGCTAACTTCAATATTAGATCAGGTTGCTCAGGGCACCGATTAACAGCTCACGGTAAATGAGGCTTACTCTTTAAAAGTACTCACAGCTGAAACACTGGAAGTGAATTCTAGCTGCCCGTAACAATTTTCCATTTAATAAAGGAGTGGTGTGTTCCTTAAAATAATACAACGTTGTTTTATTGCAATTATTGTTTTAAAAAGCAAATGCCTTTAAGGCAAAGTGAATTTCAAGGCCTGGCAGTCAGAAGACAAATGGAATTCCCATGTTCCACCCTACTGCAGCTTCTCAGCTTTGCTGGACTGCGGTAGTTAGAAAGCTGACTGGAATGCAGTGGAGCATAGGAAATTTGCAGCGTAATATTGCAGAAATGTGAGTCAGATTGCATTAAAACAGTTTCTGTGTTCTCTGTCATTTCTAGATCTACAGAGTAATCGTTGTTGGTTTTGTTGGATTTTTTTGGTGTGTGTTGTTTCTTTTCCTTAAAGACTTTTACACCAAATAGGTGTTGGGGTTGTACGTTTTTGAAAAGGTGTAAAGTTTAATGCAAATATAACATATGTGATTTTCTTAAACTGTTGTAAATGAAAAACATTCTGGATAGAACTTCCCCCTTCTCACCCCACTCATGCAAGAATCCACTTACAGCACAAGTCAAATTTCAGTTTTTATTCTAGTATTGTCACTCTGCAATACATTAAAGAGGAAGAAAAGATTATGAAAGTAGAAAGTGAACAGTATGAAAATGCAATCTATGCTAAAATAGGGTATTAGCCAAAGTGCTGATTAAGGCTCATGCATTAATTTAGATCATAGTTAAGGAGCCTAACATTTTTAAAAATACATACTTCAGCTGTTGTTGGTTGTTCTTTCAACTTCCGTCTGGTTTTGGTGAGTATCTTGATCGCCGTAGTTCGTATCTTTTGTGACTGGAGCAGTTTAAAACGTACTTTCATCCGAGAGATCATTTGTTTAGTTAAAGTCCTTAGGAATACAGTTTTTAACTTTGGAAAAATCCAAATTGTTAATTATTGGGAAAAGCTGCATCTGCCCTCAAGGAGATTCCGTCTCTCAATCGGAGTCTGACGCCTGCCTGCCGTTTGTGGTTTGTTTCTGCCTGGAATCTTGTGACTGGTTAGACTCTGCAACCTTTGTGTTTTTGCCTGATCTCCTGGTATCTGTAACACTCGATCTGCCCCTTATGGTTTAGAACTAGTTGCTTTATGAGTTGACTTAGTGTGTATTTGAATAGACATTCTAGCTTTATCTGAGGAAATTAATGCTCGACCTCAGGAGGTAATCTTCTGTTCAATGTCCAGACGCTATAAAACCCATCGTTTTTCAGCAGTCAAAGTTCAGTTTGCCTTGCCCCTTCCTCTTTTTTTACACATCTCTCTGCAAACCTCCATCCGTTTTGGATGTTTGTCTAAATCTACCAGGTTTTGTGATTTTTGCCTTTGCACAGAAGAACACAACAGAAAATCCAATTGGTTGAAATTAATTTCTGTCTTTGCCTGATGGAGGAGCAGATTGAGTGAGGATGTCCTGTAGGGATGGAAGCTGAAGAGGTGCATGAGAGAGCAATGGAAAGGCTTGTGATGGATTACAATGAAGCCATGCATATGAAACGCCTCAGGGAGTAGTCAGGAATCAGGCAGGCAACTAGTAAAATATCACGAGCGCCTTGAATTTCTTGATCTGATTTGTTTTGTATTCATAGGAGAGGTAACCCCAGGATTGTCGCAGATGGAATATGCTCTTCGCCGACACAAACTGATGGCACTGATCCAGAAGGAAGGCCATGGCTGGGATGGATTGGACCACACAGTGATTCTGCTATCCAACCCCACTTACTACATGAGCAATGACATCCCCTACGTTTTCCACCAGGACACTAACTTCCTGTACCTCTGTGGGTTCCAGGAGCCTGACAGCATCCTGGTGCTGCAGAGCATTCCTGGCAAAGCACTGCCGTCCCACAAATCCATACTTTTTGTGCCCCGGAGAGATCCAAGCCGAGAGCTATGGGATGGGCCCAGATCAGGCACAGACGGGGCAATTGCTCTCACGGGAGTAGATGAAGCTTACACCATCGACGAGTTCAGGCACTTGGTGGCCAAGCTGAAAGGTAACAAAAAATGGAGAGGGAACAAGATGAGACGTGGTTTGGAGGGTCTGGATGGCGTGGGTTTGGAAGGTCATCTGTGACACGTGTTCAAGACTCGCCTGAACTTGGGGAGGTGCAGGGGGTATGACAGCATTACAAAGGCAGTTGGAAGTTCTTGTTAGCTTCTTGAGGGTCACCAATGGCAATGTAGTTTTGAAAATAATCGTTTTTCCTCTCCTCTGAATTTCTTGTCTACCCATGTGAATGCCAGCGTGCACATCTGTGAAACGTAAGGGACAGGATAAGCAAGAGAGCATTGCAAAACATGTTACTGTTTTAGTCATATCTCTTTGCTGACAGAGCCAGAACCAGGTGAAGTATAGGAAACTTCACGTATTCCATTCGTAGTAGACTTGAAAAATGATCCACACAGGGAGGTTGTTGGTCCACTCGCCCTTTTTAGCTAGATGTTGACTTACTCTTGAAATAAGAATATTGCTGTCCTTTAGATGTGTTTTTCTGCATCTGACGTCACCCATGTAGCCTAATACTTATAATCCAGGGTGAACTAAAATGCATTATAAAATGAAGCTGAAAGCTTATAACAATATAAAAAGGGCAAGTGCTTTGGGGATTACACGAATAAATAGAGTGAATTCTGGAGTCTTAAATACCATCTCAGATTCTAGTTATTTTGCTTCAAAAAAGAATTCTATTGAAAATAGAAAAGTCACAGAAAGGGCAACAAGGATAATCAAAAGTATGGAGTGTGTGTGAGGTACATGGTGAACAAACCTGCTCAGTTTGAAAAAGAGAAAATGGAAGGTAAGGTACGAGAGATGTGTATGGTTATGGAAAGCACAGAGGGGATGAGTAGGAATGATTAGTTGCTATTTTTTGTAATTTTCAAACAAAAGCAACACTGAATGAAAGGGTCACCTGCCAGGTTTTGACACCTTTTAAATTGTAGATCGTTTATGGAAGGCTTGGAATGTCAAAAGTGTAAATGGATTCAAAAGTTTTCAGTTCAGTGGGGGAGAGGTCCATGAAAAGCAGTTAATCACTGTTAGGAAGATGCAGCCTTGAAATGAAGAAACCAGACATGGGGAGGATGTGCCAAGGAAAATACTCTGTCATAAATGCCCAGTTTCTTAGAGACTTTTTGTAAGCACCTGCTAATGGCTACTGTCACCAAAAAAGGAGGGCCTAGGTGGACATTAGCTGTGGCGCAGCATAGCTTTTCTACTCATTCCCATTTAAAATGCTCCTGTGGGGAGAATGCAGGTGCTAACTCTGATGTTCTAAATAAATTTCCACATAGATAAATACGTTTCTCCTCAGTAAGTTCATCTTCTCTGAATGGCTGAAATAAGCAGTCGTTCCCCAAAGATACTCTGAAACGTAGTTGATAATGACCCTGATTTCATGCGATGGGTAAAAGGTAAATTGCCTTACAGCATCAGGGAGGACAGGCTAAATGAGAGAACGATTCAGAACATGGAGCACTGCAGTGCAATAGCTACTTAGCTTACACAAGTGCAACTTTGATACGCAAACTCTGAATGGATCCATGCAAGAGGTATATATTCAGTGATGATCATAAAACCCAATATTTGCGTAGAAGTGGGGATTTGCCAAATCTACATCCTATGAATGGCTAATCTTCCAGATTTTGAAGAGGTTGCTAGTATCCTGTGACAGTGAAAGTGTCTATATGGTCTGTAAATGCAGATTCAGAGAAAATTAATTTCTTAAATTTAGCAACAGGTCTAGTTTAGGAGGAGTGAGTTTGTTGGGTATGGGGAGAATATTTCTACATTTGTTTTCGTCTGTGCCAGCTTTTGTTTTGTATTCCAGGCGAGTCAAACATTGTTTGGTATGACTTGACGAAACCGGTGCATACAGAGCTGCACTCCGACTACATGCAGCCCCTGGCTGAGATAAAAGCTCGGAACAAAAACCACATCCAGGCCATCCGACATCTAGTGCAAAACCTTCGGCTGATTAAATCTCCTGCAGAGATTGAAAGGATGAAGATAGCTGGACGAGTGACAGCAGAGGTATGGGATTGTGTGCTCTCCAAATGAACCAGTGCATTCTTTTAAAGAAGAAAGGCGAGAGGGCTGTTGCGGGGGTGACATGGACTGGAAGGATAGCTTTGGTCTAATCTGTTACTGAACTGCTGTGTCTCAACCATCGGTTGGGCTCAGCTCCCTCCACATGACAAGGAGAAACAGGAAGGCTGCTTGGACTACCAGCTTCTCGCAACTAGCGTAACTCCGACAAAGACAAGCCAGCAGCTGTTAGACTTCGTTTAAAAGCAGTATCTATTCAGGAACATGAGTAGCCTCTTTACTCTCTTCCCAGCTTCCCCTCTCCTTCCCCGTGCCATTTTCTTTCCCATTTATCCTGTTGATTTTAAGGAAACAGGATTTTTGTGAACACGTTGCATGTGTATGTCTCCGTATTCCCCCTTCTTCGTCAAATACCTTTTGAACTCATTGGCCAATTTTAAGCAAGTCTGACAGATTCCTCAAATGCAATTATGTTTTTGTAAATGTTATTAAAATAGATAGCCAAATAAAAGAGAGAGGCACAGCTTGTACTTCTCTGAAGGAAAAGCTGCATAAGGCACTCCTATTATACGTGAGGAAATCCATAGGTGAGACAGCCTGTAAAATGCCAACCCATGGGATCAGCTTCAATCATCTAATATTTTTTCAAAAACTAGAGTCAGTCAGCCCTTAAATACAGTTTCACAGCGAACAGAGCTTAATTGGTTCTAGTCTTGACAGCGCTCTGCATTTTCAGCTGCCTCTCGTTCCTGTGTTCTGGGGCAGCTGATTTTAGGCCTTCCTCAAAAGACAGCAGGTAAGAAAAAGAGAACTTCCCTCAAGTTCAGGCTCCTTTGCTAACTGAAAGGCCCTTCTTTTTCACAGGCTTTCACAGAAACAATGTTTGCCAGCAAATCCCCAGTGGATGAAGCCTTTCTGTATGCAAAGGTGAGTACTTCGTGGTTGGAGGTGAGATAGAAGGGATGGATGCTGTTTTTCCTTCCAGGAAACTAGAAATGTCAGATCTCTCTATAATGTGCCTCCCACCATAGCACATTTCACCTTCACCCCACTCTTGTGGTTCCTAGGACATGTGGAAAAGTCAGTGTGAGGAATTCTTCAGCTGTATTTGCTGTACCCTTACTGAAGGAACGTAGTGGTTGTCTAAGTTTATCTGTTATTGGTATCTTTTCTACTCTATTTAAATACAAAATCTGCTAAACAACCAGAGATACAGTTGTTATCTTGTTTTATAATACAGGTCTATTGTACAGAATGTAAGTAGTTATAACACCTATTTGTAAAGCCTGCTTCTCTTGACTGTAGCTTCTTACTACATCAAATTACCATAGCTGTCTTAAGGCAGTGTAGACACCTGTCAGTTACAAAATCATGGCTAATTGGCCTGCACATTTGGTAAGGAATTTTGTAAGGAATTGCAGTGAGATGCCTGTTTGAGAAACGTCAGCAGGATTTGACCCTCTGTTATGACATAGATGGGCCTGTGCTGACATGGCACTGAGCAGCAGTACTGACTTGTAAAGAAAATTATTTTAATTAAAGCGTATTTTATAGATCAATTTTTCATTCCAGATCAGAATCGTAAAACCTACTTTACTACATGTAGAAATCCTGGAGTGTTGTGTCCCATGTAGTTTTGGTAATTATAGAAAAAACAGGTTATTAATATATTGAGGATATAGAGGGTCTTTATAGATGTAAGTTTATTCATTTCCGTGCTTTCATCAGCTTCATCACTCAAAAAACGTAAAGGTCTTGAGGCTTACGTTGCCTTTTTTTTTTCTCCTCACATGTCAAGGTAGTGCATGCTTTCAAACCTTCTTAGTTCAACAGATTCCTGAAAACAGATACTGCTGTAAATATGCCAGTACTTTGTAATTTTAAAAGACAACAACGAAACATGACTGTTGTCATGCTGACATTTAAGATCTTTGAAAATTTGTAAAGTCGTGTGGTGACTAAGAGCATTGCTTTATATAAGAACAAATCCTAACCTGGATTTGTGACATTGTAATGAATTTTTGATACAGTATGGAACAGCTTGCACCAGAAAGAGTTTCCATGAGACCAGATGCAATCTTAAAACACACTCTTGAAAAGTGGATAGTTTGTATTTTTTTTTCTCCAGTGTTCTTGGGAAACCTTCATGGCTGCTTTCATTTAGTGAACTCGCTTTCCAGTTTCACTTTGTGTTGTACAAATTAAGCAAACAGTTGTAGGACATGCGTTATGATAGCCACAGGGCAGTTAATCAGCTGAATCAGCACTAACGGTCTCCTCCTCCCTGAATTGGTATTCCAGTTTGAATTCGAGTGCCGGGCTCGTGGTGCTGACATCTTGGCGTACCCCCCTGTTGTTGCTGGCGGCAACAGATCAAACACTTTGCACTATGTGAAGAACAATCAACTCATCAAGGTATAAACCATATACTGTCCAGTAACTTAAACTGTCCCCATATGTGTCCCCTAGCTGCCCTTTGTTTTGACTGAACAGATCAAAACATATAGGTATATATTTTCAAGTGAGCAGGGGAAAGAAATCCTGCCCTGCTTAGTTTTACTGTCAGTGGCAGATTAACTTCACTTCATCTAGTCTCTTTCTCTCCTCTTTGCACTTGCTGCAGTATTTTCTGAACAGTGGAAGGACTTGCAGACAAGCTTGCAAATCATTTCATGTAGGGACCATGTCTGCTCCCACACCGTGTGCAGTGCTGGGTGGGTTCCTAACCTCACAAAAGAGAGGAACCACTGCAGCAGGCAGAGTGAAGGTACTGGGGGGATCTTCTGCTGTCACTTGCGTTGCTTGGCCTTGCTTTGCAACGTAAGGTGCGATAGTG
>NW_009637359.1:16822-22000 GCF_000690535.1 Cariama cristata | reverse complement strand
AAAGCTGAAAAACATTTTGGACTCCATGTAAGCCAGCAAAGCAGGGAAGGGGAACAAGGAGGGAAAGGATGGGCGTTAAAGGTTGAGAGGTGGATTAGATGGCTGTAGGTAAATTAACGTGTCTTGTCTTATTTTGAAGATTCACATTATTGAATTGAACCCTCTCCAGCTTTCCTAACAATACACCTTTAGATTCAGACAAGTATTTTCAGGAGCAGTATTCCCCCACTGTCTTACTCACAATTCACTTTTCAGAGGAGCATATTTTTTGTCTGGCCTAATGCAGGATGAAACTTTCCCACTAGCATTGTCTTGTCTTGAAGCTGGCATGCTAGCAGACCTTGAAATGATCTGCAGAGACAGACATACAAAAGATATGACAGGCTGCTTTTGGCAGAAAGAAGCCTCCTTTGTCGTACTGTCATCCAAGGTCAGGCGTGCTCATGTAACTCCAGTTGCTTCTGTTAAAGTTGTTCAGTTAAATGACTGTCTCTTATTTTTTTCAAAACTGTTAAGTAGGAGGTTAAACCCGTAAACTTGGCTCTTTCTTTTCCTTTGTCTGCTACTTCCTACAGATCGTGTTGCCAAATAGGCTAACAAAGTGTCTAACTTGGAAGGTCTCTGAAGGCCACTTATTGCCTCATGTGGACTTCATTCAGTCCACCACTTAGTGGAGTCAGCTTTAAAAAAAGAGAACAAAATGCACGACATAAGGCACTTACTGAACAATCAAAGCACAGGCTGAATTCCCTTAACCAATAAATTGTTACTTAGCTTCTTTAATTGCTTGGAAGAGGGAAGGTGCTATAATTTCATATTTTACTTAAAGAATTGAACCAGATATTCTGGAAAAGTTAAAAATACAGTTTAAATGGATAGTTAATGGCCTGTCTATTCAGTGGGATAGTGAGATCTGCTCACTGCTAGTTTATCTACTGTGTAAGCGTTTGTGGCACTCAACTGTGCACAATGATAGTAGCTAGCACTGGAAGTAGTGCTAGCAGTGAAATTCTGCTTCTGATTTTTTTCCCTTAACGTGCTAGAATTATTCCTTGTCATTCTGCATCATGGCTGCTGGCACAGTCACAGATCTGTGGAGAGAATCTCTATAAAAGGCCTTGGATTACATGTAGTGTAAATCATAGAGAATTAGATCCAAACTTTTTACAGACCTCACTGCTCTATTTGTTGCTAGCCCCTCTAAGGAGGGAAAGCAAGGCAGTGGTTTTGTTCCTGGCCCTTTGTCTTTTTGTGTGGCTTTTTGGAAGATGTGCAGTTGGTGATTTAGATGACATGGAACAGTTTTGCTGAAGTGAACTGGAGGTTCACATCTCCAAAAGTTTTTTCTTCCTCACCATATAGATTCAGAAGTATATCTTAGAGCAGTCAAGAAAGTTTCTGAAGAGAACAGGGAAGATGGTACGAGCTATTCAATAGTGCATTTACAGTAGTGACACACCGTCAGAGAACTGATTTTGCTGGGTCCTCCTACCTTGTGACAAGGCTAAACCTTTAGCTGTTAGTGATCTTGTGGGTAGCTCAGAAATCTACGTTTTTGTTGCAAAACCCTTCTGTCTCAGTCAATGGCAGAGAATGTCTAGTGAAAGGAGTCACTGGTGTAATTTGCTGGAGTAAGCGATCCAGGTGTCAATGGGACTGATGGGACAGAGCGCAGAACAGTTCAAGGAAGATGGTTTTTTTTAGTCTAAAGTGTTTGAAAATCAGCATGTTAAAGAATTCAGGCTGTAGATAAACATAACAGTCGGAGACTACCTTGCAGAGAAACAATCCAACTGGAATAGCCTATTTATAAACAGTAGCACCTGGGGTATTGTTCTGCAAAAGGAATTCACATCTCTGCAGCTGTTTTGCAAAAATAAATATATAATCTCCTTTCCTGCTCTCAGAGAGAAAAATCAATTCAGTTAATAGCCAGACTGACCCACAGGGCATTTTTTCCTGTTATTCTCCAGGATGGTGAACTGGTCTTGCTAGATGGTGGATGTGAGTTTTCCTGCTACGTAAGTGACATCACGCGTACCTGGCCTGTCAATGGAAGGTATGCTGCGATAAGGCTGTTTAGAAGAACTTTGAGAAGCTCGTAAATAATTGATGAATTGAGCATATGTGTGTTTTATCTCTGTGTGAGTAGTTTTAACGTGTCCCATTCTGTGGTTCTTCAGAGTAATCAACTGATATAAACTAATCTTTCAGCATGAGAAGCTGTATTCCCCACTGCCTCATTAATTACTGCGTGAATATGTGTGATTACTGCTATTTTCAGCTATTACAGCATGCTTAAAGTGCGGAGAGGGCTTTTGTGCATTCAGTTATGCCTGACTCTGGTTGTGTGTAAGAAAACAGGAGTTTCGTTGACCTGTACGTGGCTCTGTCAGTTGTGAATTTGCTGGTGTGATGTCCCTGTGGTGGTGTGTTTGATTCCTGTATGTTTTGGCTCAAGTGCATTTTTTTTGCTGTGGTAGCTTTGCCTTGCTTTGCTTTGGGGTTGGGTTGTCAGTTGAGAAACCCTGCCTCTACCCCAGGTATTGAAGGGCATGTTGCAGTGCATTTCATATAAGGAGCCAGTTGCTTTCCTTTATGACTTTCCCTGCTCCAACACTGAACTGAATCTGTCCCCAAAATAGATTCTGAGTAGAGGTTTAATTATGAGAAATGCCCTTTGTTCCTTTTCTCAATGGTTTTCAGGTTCACCAAACCCCAAGCAGAACTATACCAGGCTGTTCTGGATATCCAGAAGTCCTGCCTGAGCCTCTGCTCCCCAGGCGTGAGTCTAGAAAATATCTACAGCCTCATGCTGAGCCTTATTGGAGAGAAACTGAAAGAGTTGGGGATCCTAAAGAGCAGCGTCACTGAAAGCCACTTCTTCAAGGTACTTGAAGTTTTTTTACTCCAGCTTCCCCCTGCTAGGCCTGGCTGTTTTCTCCTTGGGTTATGTTAGTGGCTTCAGTTTGGCTTTTGAGATGTATCTTCTAACTGTCACCACGCTCTGTGCTTTAGTTCATGTTGTGGGCTGCTCTCATCACAGGACTGGGTTTCTCTCAGACAAGGCTAAACTTGAAGATGTGTTTCAACCATTCAGCACACAATTTGGTCTGAAGTAACCCTCCAGTCTTATACGCACATAGTGCAAATATTTGTTCCTCAGCATTTTTCACTCGGCAGGTCCGTTCCCATTGATCTGCACTACTTGTTAGCGTAGATGCAGCTTTAGAGTAGAGACAGTCCGAAGGGACCTATGGAGACATTGGCATTAACACAAAATCCTGGGTCCAGGGCTGGCTGCAGGCAGTCAGTCATAGGTTTGTGATCTGTTCAACGTAGCGTAAATCTGCAGTGCCACCAAAAGGTGCAGCTCATTTTTCTCAGTCATTCCACCCGCTGCCTCTGCTGCACCATTTTTTGTCCATATTGGGATTCACAGAGCTACCTGGTGACCAAGACTGGGAAACTGGTCTGCCTTAGAGCTGAACCTGCAGATAAAATAGGATTGGTTTGCAGTTAGAGAAGTTTATCCGGTTCCACTCACTGCAAACCTGCGTGCTTGCTGACGCCAATACAGGAAAGATGGCAGAACCAGGTGACGGAACTACCCCTTTGGCAGCAGGACCGATTTCTGCCAGATTTAATTGTCCTACAGTGTCGGTGCAATAAGAGCACATGTTCTCGCCCGTGAACGGAGGCTCTCGCACCGGTTTCTCTCGGCAGGCGGCAGCACAGCCAGACGAGACCAGCGTTTGCAGCTCAGTCCCCGGTGAATGTGAGGAGCGTGGGGCAGAGGAGGAATTAGCTCTTTGATGCCTGCTGTCAAGGAGCTCCTCTCTGGAGGGAGGGGGATTAGGATGGTGCGGGGGGAGGCGGTGTCTATAGAGGTGGATTAAAATCCTGCTGTAGCTGCTGAGTGAAATCGGCCCAGGATTCACCCTGTGGTGCATCAGAGACCTCTTTGCCACATCACGTCGCAGCTGTATCAGCTGCAACCGGTTGTCAGGGTCTGCTGATGGGAGCAGCGCAGGGCTTGGATATTTAAGGGACGGAAAGGATAGGGGCAGCAAAGCTCAGTGAGCTGAAAACTGGAGTCTTGCCTGCTATGCTGAGGTGGTGATGGGCTTGGGCTGTTCTTTTCAGTGAGGGGGAAAGGCAGTCTGTAATATGCTCGTAATCGGCACATGGTACTGGTGGGTTTTTCAGAGCCATCCAGTTTTGGTAAATGGAAGGCAGCCCCTGCTGACCTAGTCATGGCAGTAAGATTGCTAGTTAAGCATGTAACTATTCTGTCTCTTCTCTCCATCTTTTGTATTGGAACAACAGGTTGGGCTGTGTTTAACTGTCTCTGTGACATTTGTTTTGTCTTCTGCTAGGCTGTTCGAAAGTACTGTCCACATCATGTGGGCCATTACTTGGGCATGGATGTTCACGATACCCCAGATATATCCCGATCGCTCCCGCTCCAGCCAGGCATGGTGATAACGATTGAACCAGGTAAAAAGCGATGCAGTCAGTGGTGGACAAAAACATGCCAACGCTGAGGATAACAGTATTGCTTTGAGTAGTTAGTTGATCCCTCAGACCAAAGCATTCAGGTGCTTTCTGGTGAAACTGAAAATGCTTACAGTATTAAAACCCCTTATTTCCCTCCCAAACACAGCCAAAGTAACAAATTGTGGGAGTAAACTGTGGGACTAAATTGTCTGTGCAGCAGAAGGCAGAGTAGTGTAGACCTCAGACTGCTACTGCTTGACCCACAGCAGCGCAGGTCGATTGCAGCGCAGAGAACCAGGCTAAATTCACTTGTGCTATGTTCTATCTTACTGTGACTGAACTACTACCACTCACTGGTAGTGTAAGTCTCGAGCACTGCAGTCTGCAATTACAGGCATTCACAACTTAGCTTTGCAAATTAGGCATTTCACAATGAATCTTTCTTTCTGCTTGTCACTGGTTTTGGAGCTGTCAGCTGGAAACTGATATTTAATGCTTGGCTCTGCGCTCTCTCTCTGTTCAGAATATTGTTAAAATCATCATTGTGAACATAGCATTGAGAGCAAGAAGTGCGGAAAGGCCAGCTGTAGTTGCGGATGTTTTTATTAACATGCTAGTGTCTGTGGGCACTAAGGGACGCTTTCCTTTCTTAGACCACCAACTGCCATGAGTGAGGGG
>NW_009637359.1:5204-16791 GCF_000690535.1 Cariama cristata | reverse complement strand
TTTCCTTATTGAAAATTTTCAGGATCAAACTCATGTTATGTTGCTGAAAATCCAACCCTGCTCTCATGGTGGTGCAGTAAGGGAAAGGTGTTGGTCTGGAGAGTGTTGTGTGGTTTAATTCCCTTCTTTCTTTCAGGCATTTATATCTCCGAGGATGATGTGAGTGCCCCAGAGAGGTTTCGTGGCATTGGTGTGCGCATTGAGGATGATGTTGTGATAACAGAGGAGGCGCCTCTCATCTTGTCTGCCGACTGTCCCAAAGAGATCTACCACATCGAGCAGATCTGTGGCCGCAGCTCGTGATGCCCTTTCTCTGCCTCTTGCATCCTCCTCAGGAGATGCAGCCCTCCAGGGACGCAGATCCCTGTAGCTGGCTGTAGTTGTTAAGCGATGGAGGGTGTGGACGGTTGATGACTGTTTCCAAGACTAGGGCTGGGAAGTGGAATACAAAAGGCTTGGGTACTGAGGGATGAAAAAGCAAAGCAACCTCTTCTGTGTGCATTTTCCTTCTGATTTGATGAGTGCTGATGTTAAGCTGTTGTAGGACATGGGGGTGGACTCATCCCTCTGCTTTGTGGATTCATCTGTTCTGGTACCCTTGGAGGGATGAGTTTTGTCAGTGCCACCAGCAGGACTTCTGCCTGGTCCCTCTCCAGATGTATAGGTGCAACTTCTGAGACCAGGGCCTTGTTTTTTCTCCTTTAGCAGTAGTTTCACAGCAGTCAGATTTTAAAAATGAAGCTTTAATAAATGCTGTTTTGGGGGAATAAAGTGTGTCAAACAACTTTGATTTTTATAGAGTCCTAGAAGGAGGGGTTTCGGTAGTCAGGAAGATGGGTTTGGTTGGGAGGTAGTTTTATCTGAAGCCTGTGGAGAATGCTTTTTGTATTTTAAGGGTAAGGATGTGTTTGGGCCTTGTTCAGGCATATGTAAAATAGGCCAACAGCAGGGAAAAACATGTCATCTGGTCTTTCAGCTTATTAGAGTGTTTGGTAATTTCAGAAAGGACAGATAGGGCTCGGGAGGTTGGACAAACCCATTCTTGCTGTCTTCCACATTCCCTTCTTTTTGTCCCAAATGCCCATTCCAGTCCTGAGTGTTCTGAGCCCACCTCTATGCTGGGAAGGACGGCCGTGTTGGCTGTGCTGGACTCCACTGGTGAGCTGCTCGTTGTCACCTAGATGCGAGGTGTCTGACTCTGGGACAGTCACAGCACCTTTCTGGTTTATGCTGTAAGTGCCAGCAACTTCAGCAGTGCATTTTTGAGGAGTCTACCCTATGACGAGTCTCAAGTCTTTATACGGCATTTATCCGGAATTTAAAGTAATTCTCCTTTTCAAAACACTGAGGGCATGATCACAGCTGCCTTTTGGGTTTTGCCAAGTGCAGTCAGTAGCTAGTGCTCTGTGATAATATTTTTGAGGCAGCTACAAATGTGATTAGGGGCTTGGATGGATGAGGAGTAAAGAGAAGAGTTGTCTTCCCTCAAGATCAGCCTACCACCCAGGCCATTGTAGGCAGCCGTAAATACAGCTACTAGAGGCAAACGTGGCGTCTGTGTATTTACTGAAAATATTTTGACAATCAGCTATTTAACGTGTCTGAAAAACGCCTCTCATCAATGCATCTCCTGTTATTTATGCTTGCTGTTGCATCACATCATCTTACTTCCTTTCGGATGGTAGCTTGCAGTATTTTTCATCTGTTATTCTCAGTTTTCTTTCTTTTTCTCTTCTCTTCTCTTCCTATATTGTCTATTTTTGACCAACTAGAATTTTACTCCTTCCTAATCCATTATGCTTTCTGATCAACGTCACTGCCTCTTCCCGGTTTGCTCTAATTCCCCACAGTGAATGTAGCCAGAAGCATGTGGGGAAGGTAGTCAGGGTTCCTGAGTTCGACCTCTGGCTCTGTTGCTGTGTAACCTCTAGCGAAATCTGCTTTTTTCCTTCTTTTTTTCTTTTCTGTGTTTCATTTCACTTAGTGAAGGCCAAATGGATCGTGTCTTGCATCTCTCACTGCTTTTAATGGGAGCTGGGTGCATGCACTGGGGTTTGAATTTGGTACTTGAAAGGCAGCCAAGACATGCTGTAATTTTATTTTTTAAACATGACAAAAAGTAAATGCATTTACAGAGGTTAGTGTATTGGGTTTCACCTAGTTAGGAGAATCTGCTAATCTTTGATGGAAGCCTTTGTTAGATGCTCATGCATCACAGTGATACAGCGTAAATTGTTAGAAGGAGGGCGTGTTAAGTGTGGACACACAACTGATGAATGCTTTTGATGTTGTTCTGATCTGCAGGACGTTTGTGGTTCCAATTACACCTGTTAGAGCCATATCAACCGGGACAAATCTTGGATTTTGGTACTCAGTAAGCAGCTTAAAAGAACATTAACCTGAGAGCTACATGTGTGTGCTGATCTGCACATCTGCCTGTGTACCTAACAGAGTTAATAATTGTACTTACTGTAAATAAGCCTTTGAAATACATATAAAAATGTTATTTTTAAAATAAAACAATTTGTAGAAAGTCATTTCTCGGGCCATCGAGTTGTATGGCTGTTGAATAGATATAAGCACCTCCAGAAAGAGCATTATTTTTCAGGGAGGTTTATAAATTATCTGTAACCTATCCTGGACTTGAAATAACATTGCCAAAAGTAGGCACACGCCAATTCCTACTCCTCTCAGGAAAACCCTGCAACTTGCAGACGCCAGTAGATCTTAAGAATGTTGCGGTTGAATGTTTCTGTCAGTAAAGAAGCATTTGCGACTCTGCTGAGTGGGGAGCAATGATTCTGCTAGGGCTGCTGTGTGCGTCTGATTGAGGCTGTGCATTGCTGCATATTCTGTAATTCTTCCACAGTGTTTAGCCATTTCTTCAGCATCAACTGCTGCTAATATTTTGAATCTGTTGTTCCATGTAAAGAAGAGTGCATTTTGCAGAAGGTATTAAATTTGAGTCTTACCAACCTAAATTTTTGAAGGCTTTTTCTCAATTGTTGCAGAGGTGGATAATCGGAGTATCACCTGGGACCTATGCACATGCTGCAGTATCCCTTGACTACAGCCAAATCCATGAACATTTGACATGACCTTCATCAAGAAATTAAAGAAGCCCTTTTCTGGCTGCACATACCTCCTTAATCGCCAGTCCCATCCAGATTAAGGTCTGTTTCTGCCACAGCAGAAGAGATTCCTCGCTCCAACCACTTGAGTGCAGGAGCAGCTCTTGGTGGCAGCCCAAGTTGCCGGCTGCTTGATGAGGGCGTTGATGAGATCACTGCAAGCGAAAGAGAAGTTGAGGTATATGCAAGTTCATTTGAGGAGTGATTTTTTTTTGCAACTATGGCACAAGTCTTAAGGATATTAAGAGTACTAGAGAAAATTTTCAAATGAGAGCCAGCCGTCCATGTGGAGAAGCTGCTTTACTTTCAGAGGAAGTCTGGGAGGCTCTTCTTGGCTTTCACCTTTTACCAGGGGCCTGCTTTGCCTTGCAGAGAACTAGTTAGTGGTAAAATCCTGTTGTTAAAGTACAGTCTGAGCAGAGGTGCTAATTTGCAGATCTGCTTCTGTCATCAAAGTGGAAAGAAATTTGGCATTTAACACAATTTGGCATTCTATCTCTGTTATCTGTGAAAAATACAATATGTCTTTCCTAAAATTGCATTAATTATTTAGCAGGGAACCTGGTGGTGTAGGAAGAAGCAAATTGAGGGAGCACGTAGAAGAGAATGGAGATGGAGGTTTGGGGGAATGTACAATGAAATAGAGAAGATTCAGGAGAAGGGTGATTTGAAGCTGGGGTGATACATGCAGGTGGATGGGAGAGCAAGGAGAGAGCAACAGGGTATAAGATGGCTATTCAGTATGTTGTCAGAGTGATGCAATAGCTCCAGGAAACTGATTATGCAAACCAGGAGACCCCGATTGATTTGTCCTACTGACGAGGGGGAAAAAAAGAGTCAGATTGTATTGATGAACTTGGTCTTAACAGTTCATTTAATTATTTCTTTTAAAAATCGATAGAATTATCATATGAGAAAGTTTTCTGCAGTTTCATGTTATTGATCATATGTCATATTTTAAAGAATGTGAAGGGGAAAAAGTACGTTTCTAGGCAAAATCTTCATTATGATGGAGGGAGCAAGGCCGAGGTTGCATGTTCTTATGCTACCCAAATTACTGTTATGGAAATGTAGTAATTACTCCCAGGAGAATTACCATAAAGCAAAAAGAGTTAGGGTTGAACTTAGAAAAAAACCTATGTGAGATAAATGACAAAAATGCTTTAACGATGATGAGATGCTTAATACTTTGTGTAATTGGTTAATGAAACTCTGCACTGCGATAAATTGACATTTTTTGATTTCTTTTAAACTGCGTTGTCTAGAAGGCTATATAGGCACTTCTTCATTAGTATGCAGATCTAAACTGCGTTTAAGTTTATAATTTTCTGAGTTCATTACAGCATGTCTGTTATGTGTACTCCCTACATGCATGCTCAGCCTCTACTTGATTAAAAGTCATAATTCTGACACTTTCAAAACACTGGCTGAAGAAGTGGGGTCTGACTGATAAAATTCATTATATTTCAGAGGTGTAACAATAAGTTACATTTTAAAGTAGAATTTATAATCAAAATCGATAGTGAGGCATGGCGGGCTTAATGGTGCTCAATTTCTCCCTTCAGCTCCTTTCGCCGCCTTGGAGTTTGTCTTGCTGTCTTAACTGGCTGCCTGCTCTGAGGCTTCCTCACTCGCAGCGAGCGGAGCAATGAACTCTTATCTTCTGGGACAAGTTATACCTCAGCCCACCTGGTTGTTTCTCTGAAGCACCACCTGATAGTTGGCTAACCAAAACCAGACTTTTCAGAAGATGGGCAGAAAGGAAGAATTTCCAGGTCCTCCATGAGTTACCTTCTCTTGCTGACTCACACCATGTATGCCTTTTTAACTACTATGACAGAGTTATCCATTAACAGTGGCAAAGAAAAAAAAAAATAATTCCTGGGTAACCAGATCTTTGAGCAAAGGAAAAGTTAACAAGAAAGCTGGGTGTAGACCCAGGTGTGAGAATGGCTACTGTAGGGTTCAGTATGTTCCTTCCCCTTGGATGTTGGGGAGAGAAGTAGCACTGCAGGAGCGATGTGCAGTCTTGGTTTGGGAGCTTCTTGGGAATGTTGGTCTCAGACATGCTGCGGTGGGCCAGAACTGACAGCGCTTGGTTTTCTCAAGACCATGAAAAGCCTGTGGCTTTTTAAAGGAATCTCTTTTTTTTTCATGATTGGGGCAGGAATATCATGGCAGCAGAAGGTGGGAACACTCAGCCTGTGGTTCCATGATCAACTAGGAGAAGTTGGCAGTCCGGCAAAAACTGGTTGAAATGCAATTCTTTCCAGGGAAATAGGCTCACTGCATTTTTTTGTCAGTGAATTGGGCCAATATGGGCATTATTGTGTGAGGGGGAGAGATGCTCAGCTTCTTTTTATTCCTAGGCAGAGCAAGGCTTCTGCCTCTATGTCTGCTTTTGAGAAATTAATGCAAAATGGGAATGGCCACTGATCCAAGTTAAGATTAAGCAGTCTGACTCTTGTACTAGGAAATGGTTAGCAGATGTCAGGTGACTTCTTATCATGTGAATCTCTTACTCAGAAAGGTAGTGCTCTAAGTTTGGGGATAATACACTTTGTTTTTCTAGTCTAACGTGCACACAGAGGGCAGCACGTAACATCGGTTTTGCCTGTGGGAGCTACGAGCAATACCTCTGTAATAGCATTGCATCTCGGTTGTGGACGTGTTAGCTGGCGTTGTAGTCATTCAGAGAAAGAGGAGCTGTTAATGGTACAGAAGGGGTGGGTGTTTAAGCTTTCTCAGTGCAGGTCTCTTATCAGGCAACTGGTACTGCCTACGAACACCCTTCCTTACCTCCTTTTGGCAGATGAATCATTTCTATTTAGTGTCCTCTGTGAAGCTTGTCATTTGCATTGGCATTTCTGTGCTGTTGTCCTAATGTGCCATCAGGATCCCATATTGATCTAGTAACTGCTTAACATTTTTAACATTGCTTCTTGGATAGACAAGATTTGATACGGCATCGAGGATTAGGAGAGTTCTCATCACGGGATTGAAGCTGCTGTGGAGCTGGCTCTGGCCGACTCCTCGCACACCGTGCAAATGCTCCATCAGCCCGGTTACACGTGTCTTCTCGTTCTCAGAGGGGCAGAGAGACACAACTCAGGAATCTCCAGTCCTTGCATCCCCATGCAGCTGCCCCTGTCACGGAGGCGTTAAATCTCCAACTGTCCTTCTAACCGTTCCCCCTCCGGACTTGTGGAGGTACCAGTCTGCAGCCGAAAGAGCCGTAGCCTCCCGTGTGCTTGTTGCACTGACCTGTTACTTGTCAGATTCCATAAGGTACCACTGAGGTTCCTGTGATGCATTGCAGATATCTGGTATGTATATTGCTTTCTAATTTATGCTTTACCCTGTTCTTTTTTCCAGGAGATGAGCTTTTTAACAGCTACATGGGTGTTACTGTGGTGACTGTAACCAGGCAAAAACATACAGTTCGTGTTGAGATAGTTCTACATTTGTGGGCTTGGCTATGATTAAGAGGTTTTTAAAGGCACGCTGTATTTTTTGCCCTTCCCTGCAGAACAGAGAGAGGTTTCTTGTGAACTTTCAGTTACACAGTATAAAGTGGAAATGTATGATTCATCTTCAAAAGCATGTGTGTATTAGTATATATATACACAAACACACACATATTATGCAAACATATGTTGTGCCTTCTAGCTAGTTAGAGATTTAGAAGAGATTTTCTCCAGGCATAATTAAGATTATTTAGATATTTGGCTCTTCATTTCTTTATGCTTTATTTGGATTTATTGTTGAATTTAATTTTACTTTAGAATTTCCAGGGTTTATAATTCTGGGTGTTTGAATAATTACATCATCTCTGTAATGTATTTTACTGTCAATCACTGCCATGTGGCATTAACATTGCCTCCATCTTCAGGGTTTTTTTCATTTTTATAACGTAATTTCCCTGCAGTATGAGGCTTTTGAGGAGACAGCATTCTGTGATTCTCACCTGAGGAGGTGAGAAGGTGCTATCTGAGAGATGTGATTATTACTCTTGAAATTCAAAACTGTAAACTATGTGAGTTTTGAACCCAAATGTATCATTCTAACTTAGTGTATTAGAGAAATAAAATAGAACAAGTGTACCAATTAATGAAAAGGAGGATTGTAGTGAAAACCTAAATTTCTAATATACTGATAACTGCAAATTAATCTCAGCAGTTAGATATGAGAGCTATTTTCCTCCAGTGTGCAACTCTCTGAAATTTTAGTGGATGTTAATAATAAATTAGAAGACTGATAAGCTGTTTCTTTAAGCTCATTTAAGATAAGAAATGCACCAAAAGCTAGGTTTCTTAAGGACTCCATTTTTAATGAGTCACAAGCTAATACAGGACTGTTGAAAATCCTCTAGAATATTGCCTGTCTTCAGTTAATAGAGTCACTGAATGAAAGGGTAGGAAGCACCCTTTGATCAAGTAGTTTGAGCGCCTTTCTATTACAAGCCGTTGCATTTTACCTCCTCAATTTAGTGCTGAGCCTGGTAGCTCGTGTGCGACAGCAGCAGATCCCTCAGTAAGGCATCAAGCCTTGATCTGAAGGCTGGGCGAGGGAGAAGGATGAGATGGAGAATTGTTTCTTTCAGTCATTTGCTCCAGCTGTTAACCACCCCATCATTAAAAATCTATGTACTTTTTTTTTGCCTGCCCCCTACCCTCCCAACAGGCATTATAGGGAGGATAAGGAGCAACTTTATATGTGTAATGAAGAGGGTCGGTTTTCTCCAGGTCAGTTTTCTCCAGGACAGTATTCCCCAAGGGTCAGTTCTGGGTCCGATCTTGTTTAACCTGTTCCTCAGTGACCTGGATGAAGTGATGGAGCGTACCCTCAGCAAGTTCGCTGATGATACAAAACTGGGAGGGGTGGCTGATAACACCAGAAGACTGTGCTGGCATTCAGCGAGACCTGAACAGGCTGGAGAGTTGTGCAGAGAGGAACCTGATGAAGTTCAGCAAGGGCAAGTGTAGGGTCCTGCACCTGGGGAGGAATAACCCCACGCACCGGTACAGGCTGGGGGTTGACCTGCTGGAGAGCAGCTTGGTAGGGAAGAACGTGAGAGTCCTAGGGGACGACAGATTGCCCATGAGCCAGCCATGTGCCCTCATGGCCAAGAAGGCCAATGGTATCTTGGGGTGCATAAGGAAGAGTGTGGCCAGCAGGTTGAGGGAGGTTCTCCTCCCCCTCTACTTTGCCCTGGTGAGGCCACATCTGGAGTGCTGTGTCCAGTTCTGGGCTCTCCAGTTCAAGAAAGACCAGGAACTACTGGAGAGAGTCCAGCGGAGGGCAATGAAGATGATGAGGGGACTGGAGCATCTCCCTGAGGAGGGAAGGCTGAGGGAACTGGTTCTGTTCAGCCTGGAGAAGAGAAGACTGAGAGGGGATCTGATCAATTCTTACAAATACCTTAAGGGTGGGTGTCAGGAGGATGGGGCCAGAGTCTTTTCAGTGATGCCCGGCAACGGGCACAAACTGAAACTCAGGAAGTTCCACCTGAACATGAGGACGAACTTCTGTACTTTGAGGGTGGCAGAGCACTGGCAGAGGCTGCCCAGAGAGGCTGGGGGGGGTCCCTTCAACCCCACCTGGACGTGATCCTGTGCAACTGCTGTAGGTGCCCCTGCTTTGGCAGGGGGTTGGACTGGGTGATCTCCAGAGGGCCCTTCCAACCCCAACCGGTCTGTGATTCTGTGAAGAGCTTGGATACCTGCTCTGGTTTCAGTTTAGTCTTGACAGTGGGACTGTGAATGTACTTCTATAAAAATGTCTATGACTCTGAACTTTGTGTCCTCCTTCAGTCACATTTCTGAGAGTCCCCAGAGCTGCACAACGGGGCCGTTCACAGTTTAGCAAGGAAAGCAAACCCAGAAGGACAAAAAAACAGAGAGGAAAGGAAGAAAATAAGCGACGAAGAGACGTGTGTTGCATGACTCTCCTCTGGTAGAAAATATCTTGGACACGTACACACACACAGAAGACAACCAAGTCTTCTAGAGCCATCTTCTTTTTGTTCTTTTTTCTTTAGTATTTAACATAATCTTTGTGTGTTTAAAAAATGAAATGTGAAGTTGCAAAAGGGGCTTCAAAGTGGCTCCTCTGGACCTGGATGTATATTAGACTGGGGCCTGCCCTTCTTTCTGCCATCATGTTCCCACAAAATAAGCAATTGTGCAGGACAGAAACATAGTCCAAACATTATCTAAGTCTTCCGTTTATTCCCTGGATCCACCTGGCTTTGCAGATTTCAGACTACTTGTGCCAAGGCAAAGTGAAAGAAAAAATCCAAATTCTGAAAAGTGCAAAGGAGAGAACTGAGTAATGGTGTGCGTCGGTGTTGCCTGTTAGGTTACATTCTGGACTCAGGATGCGGTGTTTCAGAAAATGCCCATCCTTGAAACTGCGTTCTGTTACATTTGATCGCTTTAACCTCCTCGACAGGAAAGGTCTTCCCTTGAAATCCTCCATGTCTGTTGTTCTGGCTTCACATTTGAAATCTACCAGGCACAGTACAAATTTCAAGTACCTCCACCTTTTCTCCGTCCCACTTGGTCAACTTGTATTGATCCAGCTCTGAGATATCTAACAGGTAACAGACATACTGTGGCAGGAAATGTTTTCATCCTGTCGCTTGATGCTTTCAGAACAACATTTCCATTGGAAAGCTGGCTCCAGATTGGATGCTGGAAGATACGAATGCCACTGACTGTAGTTAAAAGGAGGGGTGACTTTTTACAGGGTCCAGAACCTGGATTTGCCCTGAAAAAAGTTTGGAGAAGGCCTGGAGGAGGCTGACCCAGGCAGCCTGTCCCAAGCCCAGGCACCGACCAGGAGGAGGGTGTCTCCGTGACAGCTTTATTCCGCGCGTGGAGGAGCAGGGCTGCGAGCCCGTGTGTGCCCGCTGTGTGCTTTTCTGCGTGCGTCCTTTTCAGTTCAAGCAGGGGGAAGTAGAGAAGTAGATACACACCTACTGTCCTCTCTTCGGTAATTAATCCAAGGTGAGCGACTGTGTCACGAAGCAATTGCAAACTGAGCACACAGCAATGGGCAGTCTCTATTCCTTATTTCGAATTCATTATTTCCTCTGTCTTTTCAAGCCAGTCGTATCGTCATTGTGCTCTCAGTGTGCCTTGCTCCATTTTGAATTTTGCCCTTCAGGCTCTTCTATTCAGTCTCTTGCAACCTGCTTGGGCATAAATCATTATTTCATTTTATCTGGAGGTGGCTGGACCGATGATAATATTTAACCTGTTTCAGGAAGTTTTTAGAGGTCACCAGTGAGAAGGAACAACCATTTGCCTTATCTCCTTTATTATGTGTATTATTTTTTCAAAAGAGTATTATTTAACTGCCACATGGCAGCTAGAAGCATTCTTGAAATTTATGCTTCTCGCAGACATTATATCCCTCCTCTTCTTGAAATTGTTATGTAAACTAGAAGATTAAAAACATATTTTTGTTGTAAAAATCCAGGCAAGATGGAAGCTGATTCTTTATTTCTAGCTTTTTTATTCAAGAAACACATTTATAACAAGAATAAAATTTTAAGTAGAAGACAAACTGAGTTAGAAGAGATAGCAATATGAATTGTAATGAGTTTTATAACCATTTAATATATAAAAGTTTTTAAGTATCCTTTTCACTGCTCCCAGGTGTAAAACCTCTTAAGTAAATAGTTGAGATTAGACTGGTCTTGCGCTGGCATGTTCCAGTCTCTGACTGGAAGTGTGATTTCTGTACAGTCTGCTGTTGCATGTCATTCCCTCAGCCGATCTTCATAAAAAGGCCAGCTGAAATATTGCTGAGCCTACGGAAACAGGAACAAGTGTTCCCAGTGTCATCCCAGCAATGTTTTCGTTGTTAGGATCGGACTTTTGCTCCTATGAATTCCAGTCTTGATGGAAGTGACCGACGTTCTCTGTCGTACTCTAATGAGTGTTTGAAATGTTAAGTATTAACGATGCATTCAAATGATGGAAAAAATTTCTCCCAACTGATCTGGCCACTTCTTTACTCAAAGGACCGGACCGTTCTCCGTGTGAGTGTGGCTGTATTGAATATAGCAAGGCTATGGGCTCTAAATGAGCTTTTGCATATAGGGCCAGAAAGAAACTTCCACTCTGTGATAAAGTCAGTCCTTTTTTGCAAATCTGTACGAATGTGCTAGCACTAATGGCAGAATCTACAATTCCCCTTTTAATTAAAATACTCAATGTTATATTAAAAAGATGCTTTCTTCACTTACTCTGCAATTTTAGAGTCAAAATAAACCAGCAGAGTGGTTTTAGCCTAATGTATGCAGTGTTCATGGAGAAACGCTGCATCTGCTTGTTACTTGGGCTGTTTGTATCTTCTCGGGAAAAAAGACTTGAAAGATTTGACCCTGCACTGCTTTCCAGCAATTTTCTGTGCATCATAGTAAATAAATAAAAAAAAAGTTGCCC
>NW_009637359.1:0-5182 GCF_000690535.1 Cariama cristata | reverse complement strand
TAACCGTTCAGAGAATGAAATGTCCCCTCTCTAGAGTCAAAGCCGACCCAGACATACCCACGCTGCTTTGTGCACCTAGTCTTTTCCATGTCATTTGAATAACGCATGAATATTCAAAATACTGTTACAAGTATCTATGTAAAAATAACATAAATACTGTTGTTCACAGCCAGTCTAAATGCGTTCTTCAGGCCATCATGAGCAGTCCCGCGCATAGCCGTAATGTTTAGAGGATGGGAAGGCAATTGTACTACTCGTGTTCGGGTTCCCTGGACTTGAACTCAGAGGCAGTTTATACCAGGTGGGACTGAGGACTCCCTTTCATCTCAGGGAAACGTATCCTTGAAAATTGTATGTCTGCTTTGGTGACATACACCTGTGAATGTAGAAACCATCCCTCTGCAAATCCAAAACTATATTTAAAAAAACCCCACGAAACAAAACAAAAAATCAAACTATTTCCAGGATCAGGAAAAACAGATGTTTACAAATTTGCAAGGTTAAAATTTGTTCTCTGTTCCTGATTCACAGGAGTTCCCTGGTGTTAGTTACATTAGCGTTTTATAGGCTGCCCATGTAAACTCTTGAGCTTTCATGGCTCTTAGTATTAGCTTTTTAATATAACACAGTTCATAACGGCTTTTATTGCTGTTTAATTTAGGTTGGGTTTTTTATGTGGCTCCTCCGCTGCAAAGAATGTGGCCTACACTTGTTTGAAACTTTTCTTATCTGTGTAAACCTGCTATTGACGTCCTTTTTTTCTTGCATATTGTAACACTCTCTGAGAGCTAACATTGCCTGTATTTGTCATGCAGATCAATTATTCTCCATAGCAAACCCAGATCTCATATGATGGGTGGGAACCCAGAACTTTTAGCTAGTAACTGGAAGTCTCTCCTACCTTGGTACCATGTTTTGGTTGTTCCACAGATACAGAAATCCATAGCTGAATTGTCTAAATAAATAATTCTTAGCAAATGATGTCTGTTATTCAAAGGACACATGCAAATAATTCTCAGCCAAATGTTAGCTATCGGCTTCTTAGTTCGTGTGCTTTTTGAAGCGATCCCAATATCACTCCTCTCTTTTGGGCGTCTGAAATTGTTTAAAGCAACATGTGGTTTCTCACCCTTCTGTAAGAAAAAGGCCATTTCTAAATAGGGTGAAGAGAAATGTAATTTAAATAAAAGCGCATTTTATTTTGGATATTCATGTTTATAACAGCAGCTTTACTCAATGGAGAGAGAATCTTCTACCTAAAAAGACCTTTCTTAATAGTTTTTCTAGATAAACTTGTATGGACAATTCAGATAGTTTTAAAAACTCTGTATAAGATGCTGAGAGGAGCAAAGCTTACGTTTTCGCAAGCCTTATGAAGAAAGGATGTTCTTTCTTGTGCATTAATGTGTTTCATCAGAACTCCTGGGAAGCTGTCCAGCTAAGCATAGTAAATATTTCACATACCAATAAAGTGATTCCTCCGCAATTCAACCACTCAGCACAAATGAGATATAATTTATGGTGAATAACTGCACCTGTTAAACAGTGAAATAGGCTCCTGACATAAGTCGTCCTTTCATGCTGTTACTTATCTAAAGTTTTTAAAAGGTCCTATCTCTCCAGATTATAATCTTTTAAACATCATAATTTCAAAAACAGTCCCAGGCCTGAATTTTGAACTTTCATAATGAGGAAGGAACATATGTGATTTTGAGCTAAAATATAGATATACGTAGGGCTAAGATCAACACCATCAAGGGAAGGCACAGAATGTACCTAGCACTGAAATAGGCATTTGTTTTGTATATCTAATGATAAAATCAATATGTGGCTCCATCAGAGGAGAGATCCATCAGTCTCTATCTTGCTAGCATTCAATCAAGAAATTGAATTTGCAAGCTTTGAAGAGGAGAAATGTTTCTCCATCTTTTGACAATTCACGTTACACTAATTCGGACAGCTTTTACACAGAGCTGCACCAGTTTACTTGAGCGTTGCTTTCAATATCATTTCATTAAATCAACGCAAAAGGTTGTGTTGACCTCTTAAAGATATATTTAAATCTGATCAGTGGAGCTTAAATCGATTAGGAACTGATTTTAAGCCAACTCTTAAGGCAAATAAGTGTGTCCACACGGGGTTCCTCAGCTGTTCAACAAATTGATGTGAAATCCAATTTAAATTAAGCCGCTGCAAACAAACCACTCTTGTGTTGTACGCGAGTCCCAAATGTGCCCTCCAAGTTCTTTGAGAACTTTCGTTTTAACTTGAACAGGGAACCCGAGGGAGATACAGTTAATGGATCGAAATCTGCTCATCCCTGTCGGGAAAGGAGGGGTGACTATAAACCGCGGTAAGAAGCTTCCAAACATCCAAGGTTCAGCTGAAAGCAGCATTTCTAAATCTGTTCACTGTCAAATGATGGATGTTTTTTACTCTTCTCTCTTGGCAGCTGTAACTGCAGTGAACAAGACGGCGGGGCTTCAGAAATGCCGCCACTCACCAGACGCTGGCAGGAGGAGGCCTCCTCCATATCCCACAGGCTAAAAAGATCCAAAGTGAGTTTAAAACAAATCCCCTCTAGTTTGTGTTTGCTAGGGATTGGGACACTGAAGGTTTCCAAGCTTTAGCTTGCCTTCACAGCAGTTCAGGTGTTTTCACAGAGTAGATTATTCCTCTCACCTGAAACCTCACCAAAGACCTTTGCGGGACTGCCGAGAAACCCCTTTGTCCTCGCAACCCGTAAATCTGCGGGGGAATTTCAGACATTTTGCTCTCGCAGCAAAGAAATGGGAGATACAAAATGAACCGCACTCCATATTGATTTGTAATGCAAATAAGATGGAACGAAATGGGTATTTGTAGAAGGGAAAGATTGCCTGAGAATTTCTACACACCGACCTGGGTTTTAATGATTGAGTTTAAAAATACAGTGAAATGCAAATGTACAATCATAGAATCATACAATAAAATACCCTGTGAGAGAAAGCAGGGGTGAAAGGAGTAAATAGAAGGAAACAGGAAGGTAAATTGAGGGGAAAACTGGTTTAGCATAAGCAACTACCTTAATTTTTACTCAGATAACATGGGTTGCAAGTTGCACTCATGTAAGCTTCTGGGGGCTATTGGTCCCTCAAGCTCCCCCACCCCGCTCTTACCCAAATAAATTGTCCTCTGCTCCATTTTCCCCTGTCCAAGGACTGAAGAAAGAGAGAGTGAACAGTTTTCCTTATCCTCTCCAAAATGTTTTAATTAATGGACAGTTTTGCTGTATGAAAGAAGAGTTTTAAGGGCTCTTCCTCAGCTTCAGGCCCCTTTCTAACCAAAGGCTGCTGTTTGATGGGCATTTGCAGAAGCTGTCTTTGCCAGTCCAACCCCCAGCAGGAGAAAGTATCTAAATGCCAAGGTAGGTACTTGGTCACTCCTTGTATGAACAAAGGAAGGTAGGAGAATGGGACTTTGTTTTTTCACCTCCAGGGAATGAAAAGGGTCTGGTAACTGCTGATGGTTTGGACGTGTGTGGTATTGCCAGATCTCTGGCCTTTTTCTTTTCCCAGCTTTCCTGGTTTTCCTCAAAATTACTTATAATATTCCCTTTCAGACCTCTGCAACTGATTGTTTTGAATGCTTGCAGACTTGCAAAAGGTGGTCATGGGATGTGAGTGAACGTAAGGATCTTCCATGATAAACTCATGAGTATTTCTATATATTGAGGTAAAGGAGTTAACTCCTTGGTAATTGTAGTGTACTGTCACCCAATATAGAACTTTCTATGTCTCTTGCTAAAACCTCCCTGAAGCGATTGCATCTTGTTCTGTTCTTTTTTTTTTAAAGTCGTCTTGATACTGCAGGTGGGTGGGAGTATTCGTAGTGCTGGATATGGCTCTTTTCTTTTTCTCCTAGCACAGATAGGAATCGGTGAAACAGAGTTGAGGAATATAATTTATGAATGTAGTGAGCAGAGGGAGAAAGAAAACAAACAAACAAACAAAAAACCCACAGTGACTGGAGGAGGGAGAAGAGACTACATCACTTTGCAGTGGTAAATTACCAAAAGCAAAAATTACCAAAGCACTAGGCCCTGCACCTTACACTTGTTTCTCTGCTCGCTCCTATTTTCTGCATTTCCTGAAACTGTCAGGATTGGGGAGCTCGTGCTTTCTGATCAGTGAAAGCTTGCTGCTTCAAATGGCCCTTCTTTCCATTGGGATTTTGGAGATCCAGTTGTGCTGAGCTTTGAAATTAAAGGAAAGGATGTTTGACACAGCAAGATACGTTCAAGGTATATGAACCTGCAAAGAAGTATGACAGTTCATTAATTTATTTTATTGTTTAGTATAGAACTGGCAGGCAGACCATCTCTTGTGGGATTCGCTGACCTAGATGCCGTAATAAACTTTCCAGTGGAGGCCAAAGGAAGGCTAAACTCAGTATATTGTCTTTATCTAGGCATTCGCGACAGAGAGCGGTTAAATGCCAGAAATACTTGAAATCCTGCCTTCTGAGAACTATCTGAGTTAGGTACCGCAATTTTTTGTTCCTGCTCATGCTGGTATGGGAAGCAGGGGACCGCTGGCTCCATTACTCTTGGCTTCTTTTGTAATATCCATATAGTTTTTGCTCCAGTAATCGCAGTGTCTGTGGGCCACCTAATTTGTTTTTCCCATTCCTTTGTGTCTTTCCAAGAAGAAGTGGTATAAAATTAGTTATTTTTTTGCTCTGAAATCACACCTGAACTCCACCTTCAAAACCTAGCATCCCCCCCCCCCAAAAAAAAAAGCAAAAAAAAAAGCTTGGATTTGGATTTTTACAGTTTTCAATTGCCAAATGGTGCCTTTGCTATGACTACCAGGGGCTTCAACAAAATGCTTTTACTGGTAGCAGCATCTCTCCTGTTGTGACCAAGAAGGATGGCAAAGGCTAACGAATTGTGTCTTTGTGGTGGGTTGTCCCTGCCTGGACACCAGGTGCCCCCCAAAGCTGCTGTATCACTCCCATCCTCCCGGGTCCCCCCAAAGCCACTCTGTCACCCCCCTCCTCAGCTGGACAGGGGAGAGAAAATACAACGAAAGGCTGGTGGGTCGAGAGAAGGACAGGGGGAGGTCACTCAGCAATGACCATCATGGGCAAAACAGACGCGAATTGGGGAAATCAGTTTAATTTATTACTAATCAAATCAGAG
>NW_009637358.1:1363-1604 GCF_000690535.1 Cariama cristata | reverse complement strand
CCCTAGTCTATACTGGGAGGCACTGGGAGGGCCCTAGTCCATACTGGGAGAGTAATATTTTATACTGAGATTCCCTGGGAGGCTCCTAGTCCATACTGGGAGGGTCCTAGTCTATACTGGGAGGCACTAGAAGGACCCTAGTCCATACTGGGAGGATAATATTTCATACTGGGATCCCCTGGGGGGCTCGTAGTGCATACTGGGAGGGTACTAGTTCATAGTGGGAGGCCCCTGGGCAGCC
>NW_009637358.1:498-1108 GCF_000690535.1 Cariama cristata | reverse complement strand
GGTTCTGGGTGGCCCCTAGTCCATACTGGGAGGCCTCTGGGTGGCACTGGGATGCCCTGGGAGGCCCCTAGTCCATACTGGGAGGCCTCTGGGTGGCACTGGGATGCCCTGGGAGGCCCCTAGTCCATCCTGAGAGGTCCCTAATCCATAGTGGGAGGCCCCTGGGCAGCACTGGGTTGGCCCCAGTCCATACTGGGAGGCCACTGGGTGGCACTGGGATGCCCTGGAAGTTCCCTAATCCGTACTGGGAGGTTTCTAGTCCATACTGGGAACCTCTGGGCAGCGCTAGGTGGGCACTAGTCCATACTGGGAAGCAGCACTGGGATGCCCTGGGAGGCCCCTAGTCCATACTGGGAGGCCTCTGGGTGGCACTGGGATGCCCTGGGAGGCCCCTAGTCCATCCTGAGAGGTCCCTAATCCATACTGGGAGGCCTCTGGGCAGTACTGGGATGCCTTGGGAGGCCCCTAATCCATACTGGGGAGGCCTTTAGTCCATACTGGGAGGCCTCTGGGTGGCACTGGGTTGCCCTCAGAAGACCCTAACCCAAACTGGGAGACTCCTGGGTGGTACTGGGATACCCTGGGAGGGCCCTAGTCCATACTGGCATGC
>NW_009637358.1:0-241 GCF_000690535.1 Cariama cristata | reverse complement strand
CTAATCCATACTGGGAGACCCCTGGGTGGTACTGGGTGGGTCCCAGTCCTTACTGGGAGGCACTGGTGCCAGTACCGGTGCGAGCGGGTGCTGGGCGCAGCGTACAACGACAGCGTGCAGGCCGCCCGCAACGCCGCCTGCGTCCCCGGCCGCTACAACGAGCAGCCGGACGACAGCGTCCCCAACTACCCCAAACGCGCCTGTCGCTTCAACCGCTCCCTCCTGGGGCCCTGCGCCGGCC
>NW_009637357.1:28129-53488 GCF_000690535.1 Cariama cristata | reverse complement strand
TGTACACTTTAGAAACATTTTGAGGGCGAAGGTGGGGGTGGAAGGTCTAGAAAAAACAAGTTAAGAAATCAAGGATAAAACCAAGTAATTTCTGCTTCTGACTGAAACACAGTAATAGGAACTCTAACACAACGTGTATTGCATTCATAATTCTTCTGTTCATGCTGGTTATTCATGCCTTTTCAAGCATGACATAATCACAAATCCATCTAGTTACAGCAAGACCTTGGCTAGTCAGAGAATTAAATGGTTATTAATAGAATTTTAAAGAAAAGACAAAAAAAAGGAAACTAACTTGGAAAAAAAAACCTATTAGAGTCACAGAAAATGACAAAATCATTGTTAAAATAGTGTCTTGAAAGACAAAAACAACCCCAAGTTCCCCTGTTCCCCCCTTTGGTAGCGTAGCTTTGTTTCACAAAGTTTTTCCTATGTGTAACCCTGACTAGCTTTCATACTCTGCGGAAAATCAATTATCACAGAAATTAATAATGTCTGCTTATTATGGATATGTTAGTTGTTCTAAGAAGTAGATCAATTTGAAAGACAGATTAGACAAGGTCAACAAATTCATGTCAACACTCTGAAACGTATGAATATGGATAAGTGTTAAGACTGACTATGATGGCTTAGACCAACAAATGTAAGTGAATGACAAATCGACACAACCACTTTGCAAACAGTACTTTAAATATTAAAATCTAAGAGGAACATATTTCTCCTCAAGTAAATATCCTCAGTCAATGCTCCCCATAGTTAAAAAAAAAAAAAATATATATATAAGTATAGGCTGTGAAAGGGGAATGAATAGTATTGGAGAGGGAAGGAAGGGAGAGGAACTGGGTAAAAACGTCAGAGTTGCTTTAAGCGTGTAAGGACTATGGCTGTAGGGTTAGGCAGACGACAGTATTAAATACAGCATGTGTAAGGAACCTAGAAGGGAACGAAGAATGAAAGAGTCTGAGGGAGTAAACAAAGAAACTAAGGGAAGAAAATGAGGCAGGCACAGTTGAGTGGAAAGGACTGGGATACACGTGGAGGACAGGGAACAAAACCAAAGGCCCACAGAGAGGATTCAGAACAAAGGAAAGAAAGAATGAAAGGGGAAATGAAAAGGAAAAGGAAAGAAAATGAAAAGGGAAGGTGAGAAAATATATACAATTGTTAAAACATATACTCAAAATGAAGAAGGAAGTGAAAGAAAGAGGAAGAAAGTAGTGACATGGGGAGGAAAATGTAAAGAAGAAAAAAAAGGCAAAGAGTCAACTTTGTCAGTCAAAAGGATGAGCTGCGATCACATCAAGAATCAATTCTGGCCTTGCACAAGATATTCCTGAACAGAATGTAATTTCCCTAAAGGAAATGCCTTTCTAATAATAAGAATTAACAAATCAATAGAAGAACTGTTTAATTTTCTTGCCATTAGTTCAAATTCATGTTCCCTGCAAAGAATGTCTGAATGACAATCATTGAGCAAAGCAGAATCTCATTTATATTACAGTTGCCAATCAAAGCTACAAAGCTACAAAATGTATACACCTGGGATCTTTGGTAGATACCTACAATATAGCAGTCAGAGAAAACTGAGTTAGATCACAGTGGAATAAAGGAAATTTTATTCTTTAATTGAATACAAATTGGACAAATATTCTCTATTACAAAAATTTTAAA
Source organism: Cariama cristata (assembly GCF_000690535.1). Taxonomy (NCBI): domain Eukaryota; kingdom Metazoa; phylum Chordata; class Aves; order Cariamiformes; family Cariamidae; genus Cariama; species Cariama cristata. Next base: position 51,817 of record NW_009637357.1, on the reverse strand, counting down.
GTAAAGGCATATGTAATAAAGAGTGACTTTCTTGAAAAAGGTGTATCTTAATGAATTCCGCAAGAACATTGCTTGGTTTAATCCCAATTAGACAGCGGATTTTTTTTTTTTTTAATCTTGGAAAGGCTTTAAGATCAGACAAACAGAACATATAACTCTTCACACATGTTTCTAATTGCTTCTATATAGCCCACCCAAATGCATATATAATATTCAAACACAATTTTCTCTCGTCCAGAATGACTGATTGCTTGCTGGTTTGTTTGTGTTATTTCAGGAGTACCCTGAAGGATGTTTTCCTGTGACCTCTCCGATCCTCAAAACCCATAATCCTTTCCCTTCCACTTCAGTGTCCACAGCTTGCAACAGAGCAGAAGCAAACACTAAATCTACTCAAAATGCTAGCTAAATTCCTTTGCCACATCCACACCCCTCCCAGTGTCATACCCCTTGAATACAGGTGCTGATTTTCAAAAGCCGAATTGTGTGCATTACAGAGCAATTGTGAGTTTCGTTGATTCCTATTAAAATCAATGGTCTTCAGAGGTGCTCAGTACATCCCAGTAAAAAACCCCTCCCCAAATCTTTATTTTTTTTCCCCCACATGGAGCTGACAGCCTACGGAAGCAGCAGGGTTTACATTTTGTGGGCATGAATTATTGGTTAAGAAAAGCAGTTTACAGTCATTTTAGAAATACATCACAGGCAAACTGCGTCGGAAGCAATTTAGCATTCCTACTAGTTAAACTGCCAGATCTTTGCAGATTACTTTGAAGTGCTATGTAGGTAGGCAGGCTTTGCCTAGCAACAAGTGCCAGATTTCATTCCATTTCCTGCGCACACAATAGAGGTCCATAAATTGCTTCAGGCTTTAAGCGATCAGGAATTATAGCTGCTGCTCAGAATGTATCTAGTCATAAAATTTCCTGCACACAAATACTGTATATAATCTCTTTATACAGATGAACATCTCTAAAGATAAACAGGTGAGGGGCTCTTGGTTTGTTTAGGGTTATTGTTTGGGTTTTTTTTCTCCAAACATCTGTGGTTTTCCAGAGGAAAAGTTACGTTACACATCAGCAAAAACATTTTTATAAACACGTATTTAGAATGAGAAGATAATACACTAACATACCTAGATGTCAAGGAGAGTGTAACAAACAGAAAATTATTTAAATAAGTCAGACTGTAAAGCAGAAAATCAGTAATATAGAAATATTGTAGGGACCTAAGTACAAATGTTTATTGGAGGACTGAGAGTTAGAAGATAAATCTAGGTGAAAAATAGTGTCTGCTAGCACATACCAAAAAACTTGACTACTGGAAGCACCAGCAGAAAGAGTATTCATTCATAAAGACAAGGTGTATTGATCGTAAAAAGAGAATGTGAAAATATTTTAGGATGTGTATTCTGCATGAAAATAGCTATTTTGAAAGAATGGAGATCTGGAAAATACCTGTAATCAAAGAGAAACTAAAACAATATTTAGAAAGTGTCATCTGGGTGGACCAGGTGGTCTGGATAACATTAACCTATGTATTAGGTAAGTAGGTCTTTAGTTGTTCAGTGACAGGAGTGCAAGATCACCGTGGAAAGCAGACCATGATATTTGTGTGAAGTGAAAAGGAAGCTGGAACAGTAGGGAAAGGATTGCAGAAAGAAATATCGAAGTTCAAAACAGAAGAATGCTGCAAGACTCTGCTCCTCCCTCTTACTAGGTTAGCAGAAATAATCATAATTTTGCCTTCCATACACAACTTTTTATCAGGAATATCATGTGAAAACAAAAGTAGTAAAACATATGTCCTAAAAGAATTTAAATTAATCTTACTATCCCAGATAATGCTGTGACATCTCTCTTGCATTTAAGACCTGGTACCTCCAATGGGACCTAGAATGGAGCAGGATCACAATTTTGAACAGAGTGTTTCCTGCTCAGCTAGTAGGTTGGAATTCCCTGTCGTCAGACAAATAACTTTATTATTCTGAAATTATAAAAAAATTCCAAAGCAACAAGTAGACTACATTCCCCATTCCCCACTTCCCACCAATATTTAGCGTGAACTTAAGTGTTTATTACTCTTCAGGTAAAATCTGTTTCGTGATAATTTTTTATAACAGAAATAAAAATAATAGTTTGCCATCTTGCTAAAGCTGGCCTTGTAAATAAAAATAAATATTAGCAGGGAGAGTGTACAATTTCCCACTTAGCACTTTAATATATGTGTCTGCTGCTCAATTTCTCCGTGGATGTCTAAAAGAGACAACAGTATATAGACACTTTAAAGAAAGAGCTTAATATTATACATTGCTTTTCTGGCATTAAACAATTCAAAAAGGTTACCTGGCAGTTTTTCCAATGCTTTTTCAGACAATTCCTTTCCACATGCAGATATGTACACTCACAGACACAGAGATATATAATATAGTTACATATATTCCTATAAAAGCACAACTACCATTAATCAGCGCAAAAATGTATGCACCATTTTGGAAGGGTATTGCAAGAGTGATAGAACAAGATCATAACTAAAATGGAAGGTGAAAAAAAGCTATTTACTGTTGTACACACTGCCATAAAATGTCAAATTTATTTTTTTTTAAATTCAGTATAAACATATTAGGAAAATGAGCACCAACCACACATCAATAATGGGAAAAGCAGAGCACTATAGTAAGCCTATTTTAAATAGTTTTGCAATAGGAAGTGGGCATTTTTTCAGTACAAATCATCAAATGCTAGGAACTAGATTTCAAGGAAGGCAATTAGATCAAACTGGGTTTTGTTCTTTTTCTTTCTACATTCTCTTTTTCAACCTTTCATTTTTGTAATGGTTTTTCTTAAACTAGCTTTTCTTCTGAAGGAAATTGAGAGATCAAATACTAATGGCAACAGGCTCTTATTATGCATACTTTTTTACTTATTAATTGAATGTAAGAAGCAAAGTATCCTCTTCGCCTTTTTCACACAGAATGCCAGCCTTGGAAGAGCACTGCTATTTTGTTAACTTGCATTTTATACTAATTTTTCTGCCTCTACACGCTCCAAAACAGAGCTCCATCTCCAGATGGAGAAACTCAGAACTTTCTAACCCTGTGGTTAGCCCTCACAGTTAGCAGGACTCCGCACATCAAGGAGAAATGCTTGAATTGGAAACGCTCCCTGTGTTTCAGGGACATGCGGGTAGCACAGACCTGAAACAGGGAGCAATTCCCAGCTAGTCCTTTCCTCCTGTTTTGGCTGAGGACCATACAACAACACTATTCAGTACAAGAGGGGGGAAGGAAAGCAAAAGGAAAAGGCCAACTGGAAAGCAATTTGGGTTCCCAGGAATAAGATACCTCAAAATGGAACAGATTTTATGTTAATTTTTTCCAAAAATTTCTCTACAGTCTTCTGTACATCATATACATTTCTTCCTAGTTCCTCCAGTTTCCATCTGTCCTTCTGGAACATAGCCTGCTCTCCCCACCGTTTGTCAAATTTGCTACTATTGAATGGATTACACAGGTGACTTGAGGGACAATTCAACACTACTATTCCAAGTAATAAAATGACATAAAATTCTTAGAAATCTATCCTACCTTTATTGCTCTATGAACCACACTGAGACAATTGCTCCAAAAAATACATGAAGCATACGTCAATGAAGATGACATCTCCCTAATGCTCATTCGGTAAGCATAATGCAAATTATACTATGCATTTCTTCTTCACATGCCTAGTGTTTTCGTGTTGAGATTACAAAATATATGAATAGGATAATTATTTCATTTCAATATCTACCAATATCTTTCTTTTACTTCAGCAAGATTTTGATCAAGCCCTAAACAGCTGCCAAACTCATAGAATCATAGAATCGTTTAGGTTGGAAAAGACCTTCAAGATCAGAGTCCAACTGTACATCTCACACTGCCAAGCCAACCACTAAACGATGTCCCTAAGCACCACATCTACATGGATTTTAAATACCTCCAGAAATGAAGACTCCACCACTTCCCTGGGCAGCCTGTTCCACTGCTTGACAACCCTTTCGGTGAAGAAATCTTTTCTAATATCCAGTCTGAATATCCCTTGGTGTAACTTGAGGTCATTTCCTCTTGTCCTTTCGCTTGTTACTTGGGAGAGAAAACAACTTCTGAGACTTTCAGGTTGTTGTAAAGAGTGATCAGGTCTCCCCTCAGCCTCTTTTTCTCCAGGCTAAACAACCCCAGTTCCCTCAGCTGCTCCTTATAAAGCTTACCCTCAAAACCTTTCACCACCTTCGTTGCCTGTCTCTGGACTCGCTCCAGCACCTCAATGTCCTTCTTGTAGTGAGGGGCCCAAAACTGAACACAGCACTCGAGGTGCGGCCTCAACAGTGCCGAGTATGGGGGGACAATCACTGCCCTGCTCCTGCTGGCCACACTACTGCTGATACAAGCCAGGATGCTGTTGGCCTTCTTGGCCACCTAGGCACACTGCTGGCTCATGTTCAGCCTCGTCCCCAAGCCTGTAGCGTTGCATGGGGTTGTTGTGACCCAAGTGCAGGACCCGGCCCTGAGCCTTGTTGAATCTCATACAGTTGACCGCATCCCATTGATCCAGCCTGCCCAGACCCCCCTGTAGAGCCTTCCTACCCTCCAGAGAATCAACACTCCCGCCCAGCTTGGTGTCCTCTGCAAACTGACTGAGGGTGCACTCGATCCCCTCGTCCAGACCATTGATAAAGACATTAAACAGACCTGGCCCCAATACCAAGCCCTGGGGAACGCCACTTGTGACCGGCCACCAACTGGATTTAGCTCCATTCACCACCACCCTCTGGGCCTGGCCACCCAGCCAGTTTTTTACCCAGCAAAGATTATGCGCATCCAAGCCATGAGCCGCCACTTTCTCCAGGACAATGCTGTGGGAAACATCCTCAAAGGCTTTACTAAAGTCCAGGTAGACAACATCCACAGCCTTTCCCTCATCCACTAAGCGAGTCACCTCGTCATAGAAGGAGATCAGGTCAGTCAAGGAGGACCTGCCTTTCATAAACCCGTGCTGACTGGGCCTGATCACCTGGTTGTCCTGCACATGCTGCATAATGGCACACAAGATGATCTGTTCCATAACCTTCCCTGGTACTGAGGTCAGGCTGACAGCCCTGCAGTTCCCTGGATCCTTCTTTGGGTCCTTCTTGCAGATGGGCATCACATTTGCTAACCCCCAGTCAACTGGGATCTCCCCGGTTAGCCAGGACTGCTGGTAAGTGATGGAAAGCGGCTTGGTGAGCAACTCTTTGGAAGTGCTTTTCCCCTATGTTTGTGTGTACAGTCTTGCAAGATACCTCCAGACCTTTCAGCAACAACATATCGCAAGTCAGGATGTTTTAGGTTGGATTACACATGGGAATGTGTGTAGGGGTAGGAAATATAGAACTTTCTTTTTTTTTTAAAAAACAGTAATACCATTATAATTTTTTTAGATCGTAAATTGCAGAATGCTGAAAATACAGATCTGGATCCTCAGTTTGTTTCAAATTGGGTTCAAAGTGAGACTGAGATGCAGCAACCAAATACTTCCTGGAAGAGCCGTGCACTATATTTGTGGCAGGTAATTGAGACTCACTTCTCAGTCAAGTTATAATATCTTTTTCTGCATACTTTAAGGTTTTTTCAGTACACATTTTCCCCTCCGCTACTTCACAGCCAGAATCTCTCCCTTTCACTATTTCTGGCAAAAATAGATCAGTGGGAAAATTCTTCTAAACATAGTCACACACTTTGTAGGAAGGGAACACCAGGAATTGAGTAAAGCTGAAATGCTAGATGTCTGCATGATCTTGAGCTGACCTGAACACAGAAGACTTCCCACATGCTATTAAGCTACAAAGCCAAGGGGCAGTCGTACTTCTAACACCATAGTTTTCACTGCAAATTAAAGCTATCAAAATGAAAAAGAGTCTTGGTGAAACCAGATTTCATCCTCAAGATTTTGTGTCACGTTCTGTCCTGGTACTCTAATTCAGTCTCTCTGAAGTAGACAGAAAGGAAAAAAAAAAAAACAGGGAACAAAATGCATGCTATTTTCAGTAGCAGTTTCCATCCTAATTTCACCAGTGCAGGACATAAACATCTCACACAATACTAGCTTCCCACCTCTGTTTCAAGAACTGACTTATCTGATGGTCTGAAACTGCCATGAGTGTTACTCAACGCACAGCAACTTCACGGGCTCCTATAAGAAAGAGAGGACAGGACAGGACATTCTGCAGAGCCTCTTCCTCTGATGAAGCCAGGAAATTTTTGCCTCAAATGAAAACATAAGAGGTCACAGTGATCTTACATCAGTAAGAAAAGCTAGAGGGGCTGTACACACTGATTTGACCCATCATCTGTATTTGGGACTCTCTACAAATAACATGTTTTAAAGGTAGGTATTTTATTGTACAGATCAGTCATGGATTCTTGTACAAGAAGCTGTAGCTTCAGTCTTTTTCTGTCCTTGCATGTGTGGATCTAAGGCTTGCTATGACCTTAAAACCTACTGGTTTTCTCAGCTTTTTTAGTAACAATTTGCAATTATGGAAAATTAAGCATTCTCTAAGTGTTGAACAAGTAAAATAATTCCATCGCAACATGCCATGGAAAATAGGTGAATATAACATTTTGCATGTGTTTTAGAGAGGGCAATTGCTCCAATAAAGCCAGTTTCAACTTCTGTGTAGTCGGTTTTTATTTGACTTCATTAAATTTCCAGGGTTTTTTTTTTGTTGGCAGAGGTTTTATCATAATTTTGTCTTTGTTTTTTTCCTACTAAGCTTTTCAAGTAAAGATTTATTACAAAATAATTATTTTTAGATAGCTTACTTTGAATAGTTTATTACTTATTTATTTATCAGAAGCACCTGAATGCTCCTGTTGCTATCCTGATATCCTTTGTAATTGGCTTTGTGGAAAACACCCATGCAATTTTGATGACACATTCCCAGCTAGCCTCTGCTCACACTCCCATTAACTCCAGTTGGACTAGGGTTTCGCACATAAATTAACAATATTTCCTATATAAGAGGTAGAAAACAAAAGGTTTCCCAGTTCTTAAAAAGTTATAATCGATTCTAAGTGAAAGTACTTGGATTCAACAAAGAGAGACCTATCAAATATAAATCATTATGTAAACAAATGTCCACTGATGGAGCCCAATGAACACTGCCAGGGAGCTCTGAAGAGCTACCTGCTGGAAATAGCAAAATGGATGTGTGTGCAATAACAAGCTCCTTTAGGTGGACATATGCCAGCAGTTTGGCTGGTTATACATTCAGAAAGATGCACCTGTGCAGCAACTTGAGCAGAGGTAACTGAATTTCATTACTGTATTTGTTATATTACGAGTAAACTTGCTGCTAAAGCAGGAGTTTGAGAAGAACAACTTCAAACTTTATTGCTCGTCTAGGAGAGAGTTGAGGGCTAATAAAGCTCAGGTCATGCAGCCAATTCATCAGACCTTCCATTTCTTATGAGACTAGGTGGTATACAGGTGTTAGCAAAATAGAAATGAGAAGTTGCCTAGGGCAAAATAGATGTCCTAACCAACAGTGTCTGGCATTCGATGGATCTAGCAATTTTGTTTCTGCAGTTAATAAAAGATGACTCTGCCAATAATCATAATGAGTAGCATGACAAAAAATGGAAAAACAAAGTGTCTCTCACACTTCCACATCTAAATAGCTAACACCGGGATTTTCTAAAACTGAGTATGTCAGCATTTAAAGAGATGGGAAGGGAGAAGGACAACAGAGACTACATACATTTCTGTAACTTTTTTAACTCTCTTCTGGTTGTCTTTGTCCAGCGGGATACAAGTACGCAATGAGTTAATATTTTAAACAGTAATTATGACAGAGCTTAGAAGACACAAAGCTCAACATGCTCAGAGAAGGAAGGCAGTATCATTACCCCGTGTTTCTGGAAGCAGAACGCCTGACCAAACGCCACAGAGCAAGTCACTGGCAAAGCCAGGACCCAAAAGCAGGTCTCAAGCCCTGCTCCAGCTGTCTGTCCCCTAAGCGTTATAGTCCAACTTGGTCTCTGTCTGTCTCTAAAAACAGCCCTCATACCTGAGTTTCTTATGTCCCATACGATTTCAGCATCTCCTCTGCTGACTGAAATGAGCAACGATGATGAGAGTAAACTAGAAACCCAATCCTTGGCATGTCCCATCAGCGGCCATGTCTGCCTGCATGTAATTTCTAGCTTTTGAGTGCCAGAGCTCTTCAGGTGTTTTGCATTGTTTTAATGCAATCCCAGTGAGATTAAAACAGGAAAAGGCTAACAAATGAAAACCATTTAGTGTTAGATGTGCAAAAGTGCGCTAATCCAAATGTTCTACTTAAAAAACAATACAATTCTGACGTTCAAATAAACCTTTCGTCTTTATTTTACTGTTTAATTTTTTCTCAGATAGGGCTTTCTATATACCTCTGCTTTGCTATTTTTCCTCCAGAGGTTAAAATAAATCTCCCACCTTTCTATGGAACCGCACTGTATCACTTCTTGTTGACACTGAATTGCAACAGACAGTATTCTTCACCACAGCCTTCATGCTAGGATAATCTACCATGGCATGCTCCCATCTCAGCCATCTAATATCGACGGATATTTCTCTAATAGTCTAAAAATTAGCATTTAAAATGTTAATTGCTTCCTGACTAATGATGAAAATGATCAGTTAAAATGTGCAAGAATTATTTATAAAGTGCAATGGCACACTAATTTTCTCTTCATATTTTAAAAATACAGCAACCAGTGAGGAATTTTAGAGCAATTAGTAAGGTAGGCCATACAAGCCTGTGCATGTCAAGCTTTTGTAGTTTGTACTCCATGCTTTTTTGGTCCCTAAGGGTAAAGAGTATCACATTTCTCCACCTAAGATCTATTCTCACGCTTGCCTAACTTCAGGTGTAGTGTAAAATTTTCCCGGGCAGAACACACTATACCTATCGGTTAAATTCTGCTCCCATTGTGTGAGCTCTGTATTAAATGTAGCAGTAGAATCATGACAGCTTAAAATAACAGTTATTCATGGTAGGAAAAAAAATCTTCAAGCACATAGTTTCTCCTTAAAACAGAGATTAAATGTGGCCACCTGACCAGAAAAAGTACCAGATAAATTCACTTTCAGTGTTTCTTAAACTTCCAAACTGGATAATTCACTTCTGTAAGGACTCAGCGGGGGAAAAGGCGATAGTTACAGTGGCATCAGGTTTAACTTACACACACATTACCACAAACAGCTACAATACAGACAGTGGTGGTTTTTTTCCATTGGTTCTTCAATACTTAGAATTTTCTTAGGTTCACATACTGTAAGAAGGCGAATGAAGCCCCTAAATTTCAGTATCATACAGATTATGCAACACAGTTTCCTACAAGTTAAAATACACACATACCTATGTAATTTTACTGCACGGTACAGAAAAAGAAGTATGTATAAATTTTCTGCACAACAAAGAGAGAAACTGGGTTTACAAGAAGGAGTGACTTAAACTGGCTTCTCCGGATTCCCAAACTATTTCTACTGCAAGCTCCACAGCTGTGGTTCCGGCCTTGAAAGCCATGAAAACTTGATCCTTTTCTTCAACTTTCAGTCTGAGACTCCATCTCAGCGATACCTGCAGAACTGGTCTACCAGGAATGAATCCTGAGTATTCATATGAAAGACAGTCATACTTCAATATCTTTCAAAATCCAGAGACCAATTCCTTCCGATCTATCTATTTGGAAAGTCACAGAAGAAAAGCGATGGATCGTCAGGTTTCCCTGGCTTTATTTGGTGGCCTGTTGAAGAAAAGAGATGTGTCCAAAAACCTAACAATTCCTTCCCCATGATAACAAAGACAACCTAAACATGATAGCTTGCTTTCACGTGTCTGAGTTAGCCTATTTTTTTGGGAGGGTGAAAAAAAAAAAAAAGAAAAAGAAAAAACCACCAAACCCTCACTCACAGTTGTGGACACCCCTCCAACTAGAGCACAAGAGGCCTCCACTGCAATTCTAGTAGGATGTAAGAGAAAAATCACAGCTGACCCAAAATGGGGGAGAGGAAAAAAACATGATTTATTTCAAAAGAAGAAAATGAAATCAAAGTCCATACCTGTAAAGACCAATATTAAGGCTATTGAATAAGATAATTACTGAAAGCACATAAACAAGATAGCAATACACAATTAGGAGATAAAGGTAGAATGTTACAATGACATTTTTACAGTCAGTTTAAAAAAAGCTAGCTTCATTTTTAGTGTCATACTCCTCTTTTGAGAAAAAAAAAAAAGTGAAATAATTCACTCTTATGTACCTCTGCTGGTCTCAGATTATCACTTTGGCAAGAAACCAGAGCTTTGTACCATAACCTACTTTTAGCCTATGCAAATCTAGTGTAGACTGAATTAATTCATCATCAGTATTCATTTATACTGCAGTGCCTATGCTTAGAAGTGAAACAGGCATTAAAAAAAAAAAAGAAGAAAATGAGTCTGAAAAAAATAAATGTAACATAAATCTGTCTGGGTACTGTTTTTAAAAGAGAGGAAAGTAAATTAAAGCTGCATTTGCTTGTTTGGCCATCACTTTTTACAGCAGTTATACCAAGGTCACAGTTATTTTGATAGCACCACAGGGAACATATTTTCACATGAGTGACATGTTCTTGAATAATTGCACCAGTGTATTAGGAATAAAAGCATTCAAAAGTGGCTACACAGGGTTACTTTCATCTTTCCCAAATCTGAATATATCAGACTCTGCTCAGCACTGCTCTTCTTTCCATTGATAAGTCACTAATATGGCAGCATAGCACATGCTTACGTACATAAAGAGACGGCAAATATGACACCATTCAGACAATTTATCTGTAAGTTATTAATCTGGATTCACTTTCACGGCTGATCAGCTTCAAAAAACTAAACTGAGTTTCATTTTAAAAGGCTGGAACAAGTCTGTAGGTCCTCACAAAATCTTTTCCAACTTTTCTGCTTTTTCACTACGTAGCATTTACATAAATCTCCAGTTATTGCAGTTTAGAAATTGTCTCCTATTCAACAGTTTTATCCACAGGCAAACCACGAGTTGAGGATCTCAGATGAAGCAGGCAGGCAGCCTGTGCATCACCCAGCCCTGATACGTGTAGGAACTCTGCATGCACCATACAGCAAAATTAGAGAGGACTAGCATGTGGAGTCACGAAGACTGACATTCAGCAGATGGAACTGGATGAGAGGTCTGGCTGTAACAAAACAGACTAATGAATTACATACTGAAGAAACTGCCTAAAACCCTTATGATCCCATTAATACCTAGCCTTGCCACCTGGTCTTGGCATACGAAGCAGAATTTGCATCAAAAGAGATGCAACATTGCCTCTGGGACTAGTGAAATTTATTCTAGCAAACTAATGTGAAGCAAATAACCCTCCCTAATAGTATTTATACGAATGAGACAAAAGAGATCAAAATTTAAATATCCAACAGGATTATGTTACTCATCTATTGTTTTGAAAGAAAAACTCACTATAGAAATCATAATAATAAAAAAGTATAAAAGTAAGCACAACCTAAAATGCCATAATCATCTCTCACTATAAACAGACCTAATTTGTAAAAGCAAATGTGGGTATAAGGCACCCAACTCCCAGCGGTTTTCCAAGAGCAGCCATGTAACAGAACAGCATAGGTGCACAGAACAAAATTATCTAGGGCATTCTGCCAATAGGTAAATGATCCATTAATAGGGCAGTTGGTTGGAAGATATTAGCAAATTATAAGGGTCTGTGATGTTGAAAACGCACAAACATATCCATTATTCCTTGTCAGTGTGCACAAAGCAGATGATGTTATTGACAGATCTTGATATATTTTACAGGCATATATTATTGGGATGTTTGTTCTTGATCAGCCTTATTCAAAGTATTCCTATCAGGACTTCCCCACATCCAGTCACTTAATTTTCCTGAAAAGCTATTTTACTTTTTCAGCATACAGGATGCCTTGAGAAATGCTGCCAGATATCCTGGGGCTTTCTCATGGGCCTCGGTAACTGCAATTGCAAAAATTTACATTCAGTATGCTGAGATATATTTTGTGCAAATACCATGAGAGCATAATGCTCTCCAGTGCAGTAAGTATCATCGTTATCAGTGTTTGGACAGCACACATCATCCTCCTGATTGGGATTTTCAGCTCTTTTGTGTGGTACATGAAAACACAAAAAGGTTATTTTTCCTTTTTCATGTAAGTGAACAATTTATACTACCTCTAAACTTTTCTTTCCTGTCACCTGTGCTCTTTCAGTGATATTCCAAGCAGAACTTCCAGCATATAAACATTCACTAAGGAACTTAAAGCCTTTTTATTATTGCCTTTATCATAAAAAGAAAATCAGAAAAAAAAAAAAAGGCATTAAGGAAATCGAGTCAATCCGCCAAGAAAAGCCAAATCATGAGGCAAATGAGGAGACAGCTCTGAAGCTGGCAACGCATTTGTCTGCAGAATCTGCCAAATAACCAGATGTTTCTGCTACACAAGCACACCCAGAGCTCAGCACAGGATAACTACAGCTCAAAACTAATGACTAAAGCTTAATTTAGGGAAAAATGTTCATTTCAGACCATGCTTTCACCAATTGTTGTCAAGGAAGTTTAGAATAATCACAGGAGAAAGAAATTTACCAAACAACTAGTTGATAAATGTATCACTAATTCATTGTAACTACTGCCACCCTGTACCAAGTAACTGAAACGGAAATCCATTTCTGCAATATTTTAATAAACATTTCTGAGATGAGTCATAAAAATAACTAAACCAAGTTCACCTGTGTTTCTGTAGAGCAGCAGGATGTTTGAATGAACTCAAGACCACACCATTGGCATATTAAAAGTAGTAAAGTAGTTAAGAGGCTGATGACAGAGTGTGACCTTATAGCCTTTACAAAAATCACAGAATTCAGTGATATCAGTGGGAATTGTTTCTCTGACAAAATTGCAAGACACCCTCCTACAGTCATCCCAACGGAGCAAAATTAGAAGTACTGCCCTTAATCTTCATTCTTCTTTTTCTCTGCATTGAAACAGCAGAGGCATTAAAAAATTTAAACTTCTAGTGGTCATTGATGTGATCTTTTCACTGTCCTCTGCAGCAGTACAGGCTGAATGTCTTTTGTTGACAAAATATAATAATGCTAAGACAGCCTAGAGCCTAGCTTGAGTTCCTTTGTCTCTAATTACCAAACATCAGTTACGAGGTTTTTCTTTCTTTCATGGTTGAATTTTTTACTGTTTTACATAGGAGAAGAGACAAAACTTAAATGGTATCAAGTACAACAGAAGTGAGTTAAAGTAAATATAAACATTTATTTGGATCACCAATGGCCATACAAAAATTTAAACCCTAACCTTTGGCATAAACTCTGAAGACCTACATGAATAAAATCTCTCCTAGCACTGAAAGGAAAAGTAGTATGGGTTTTTGGAGTTCACAGACCAGCACTTTGGTCTTAGGAGGACTGCAGTACTTCTGCATATAAGATGTACACATTCAACTTAATTTTAAAAGATGTTTAAAACTTACTGAAGTTTATTCCGTTTACAAGGATTCTACCAGTTACAGAAATATTCCCCAACATTGAAGGTTGTAATTCAAATCAAAACAAAAGAAAAGGATTACTGAAAGGTATTTCCACATGTTCTGGAGACCTAAACCAGAATATTACTAAGGCTAATCCTATTTCAAAATGTAAACTCTTTTAAAACAGAGTGTATTTTGTTTTCAAAAGCACTTTTCAGCTTCATTTCTAAAAAGTTTCATGAAAACTAGAGGAATAACTGGATCTGTCTTTAAAATTGAGACCTTTTACTTTTAAACAAAGCCCTTCCTCCTCCACTAGTAAGATCAAAAAAACTACCTGGGCTCCCAAGGTCCTGACCCTCACCCCCAGAGCCATGTAGTCATGCTTGATATGCTCCAGGTCTCCCCTGTCTGTATCACATGGAATTAATAGTCTGAGGGTTGGACCAGGCTCAGCAGTCTCTCCACATATCGGGTCCTTGCCCCTGGCCAGCAACAAACCACTCTTCACAGCAGATTAGGACGCTAGGCTCTGACATCCATTCCCCACCACAGCGATCCCTGGTTGCTTCCTCCTGGTGCTGCTGTGTGGCGCAGGATCAACCAGCTCTGTTTTTTTTGTTGAAGATAGTGTCCTGGTAATAGATGAGAGACGGGGAGCTGAGCCTCTTCTGTGGGTACCAGAAGTCACAAGCTTCCAGCCTTTGTCATCATTTCCCAGCCTGAAAAACGCAGACTCTGCCTGCCTCTCCTTCAGTACAGCTGGTCACTCAGGCTCCTGTATCCACATGGTCTTGGAGAACTTGGAGAATCTGGCCAATTTCCTTTTGATCATCTCAGATGCTGTGCAGTTTGCTGACCTCCTCCTGCAGCTCCTTTATCTGGTGACATATACCCTCCACTTACAGCCAAGGACACCGTCTCCCCAGCCCCTGCCTCAGTGAGAGGCTTCCAGCACCTCCTGCATCCCCAGACCTGGAGAGCTGCATCCTCTCTTGGAAGCATCATCTGACTTGAGCTTCTGATATTCCAGAAATAGTTGATCCAGTTGGTGCTGAGGACAATCGTGCCCTGTGGTGCATCACCCACCAGTGGTCAGCACATGGACACCGCTCTCAGCAGAATTTCTGCCTATCCTTCTTTCTACTGCTTGGTTTTTTCATTGCAGTTTGCCAATGGCTCATTATCATGGAAAGGTGTGCTTACCATTCTCGGCAAGCTTGCTGCAAAAGCAGTCCTATTACCATCATTCACCTGTGGGTTGATAACTGAATCAATAAATTCATGATTTGCATTGAAAACACTGACTATATCCTGTTTATTCATTAGTAGAATGCCTGTGAGCACCTTGAAGAAAGTCAGATTCTTCGCTTGTCTTTTAAATGGTGCCCTCAGGTTCATTTCACAGTCTCACTGCCATCCTCCTGCCATGACAGCCTATACTACTACAGGTTGTCTTCCCAGCTTATGTGAAAAGTTTATTTGCATATCCATTTTCACATAAGCCCTAACTCAAAATAACACAAGGATCTACTGGAAGGCTGGTGGTGCAAAGTGTATACCTGGGAAACATAAGGATATACACAGTATCCCAAAACATCAGTTTGTCTGTGAAAACCTTGTTTCTTGTTTAACTTGTGACTTCCCCAAGTTTGCATCTACTGATGTCATCAACTTGTTTAATAAAGATTCTAAATTGTGCATTTAGAGACAGAATGAAGACACATTCTTTCCTTCAGTAACTTAAAAGATTTTTCATGTTCCATCACCTATACAAAGATGCTCTCAGGTAAAAGTATTCCAACAATGCCTGTTGTGAGAAATTTTGGGCAAATCCAAAAAGTCTGCAGAACTGTGAATGGTACAATCACCTCCAGAGCACCAGGGGTCCTTCCTCCCCCCCATTCTCCAGGACATATCCTTTCTTCTGCCTATGTCAGGCAGAGGACTATTGCCAAGCTCAGGCTTTAAAAAAAAAAAAAAAAAAAAAAAAAAAAAAAAAATTAACATCTCAGAATGCTTGACAGGCCTTCAAGCAAAATTCATTCCTCATCCAACTGCACTGGAAATACTACTCACAATAAGAAAAACATCCAGTTAAATAGGAGCTGGATTTCTCCAGTTATCTGCTTGCACTCGAGTATAATAATTGCCCCCTCGATCCCATGGATGGGACTTCGTTCAGGTCTGAAGTCCAACAGCCAGTAACCATCTGGCTAAGTCATTATCCAGGCAACTATTCACATGGATTGTTTAAACAGTTACTCTTTTGCACCAGCAGCTTTTAGCTTTCTTTCTGTGGTTTCTCTCCTCACATCAGCATCAAAAGTCTTCTGTTTGAACTCCCTCAAAAAGCAGTCTCGAGGTATTTCCCAGCTGGAACGATATAGGGACAATCCTACAAAAAGCCTCCTGCAGCCACCACCTTATTGCCTCTTACCTTTTCATGCTTTGTAGAAGTTCAGAAGGGTCAGTTGCCTCTCGGTGCTCGGAAGCAAAAGTGTTTGCCCTGTACTGCCCGGCACTATATCTCACAATCCTCACTTGAAAAACACTGACAAAAGGCCTGAGCATTGCCATGGAAACACTTTACCCAATATTCTCGTAAATCTGTTTGCCAAGGGAGACATAGGTCTGCTAAGCACTAACAAACTCTCATCCCCTAAATAACCAGCACATATTTTCCTCAAGCAAAATGCTTTCGCCACCGTTTTAAAGCTAATGCCACAAGCTTAGGAACTGCAAGTGCTGCTTGGACCCAGCACGTAATTCCAATTTGCACAAGTAGCATCTAATTTCCTTCTCATCTCCTCAATCAGAAACCCCAAATTCACACCAAGGCAAGGCCATAACACCACCAATTGGTGAAAAATGCCGTCGGTTGGGACCTTTAGAATACGCTTGCTTTTCTTATTGCAAAGGACAAATCCCTAGGATTGTTTAAAGCCCAGTCTGAAAGATGGGAGAAAGAGAGATGACGATGATACAGTGAACCTTCCCAGCAGTCTGTAAATTCCCTCCCTGTGGCTGGCCCACCAGCTGTCCATCGCTTGGCTGGGAAGGGAAGCCATGGCTTTCCACCACAGCAGCAAAGATCTCCCCAGGCAGTGTTTTCTCTTCCCACCACTCCCATTAACTGCCATTTATGACTTAACGATTTGTTTATATAGTATAGCGCTTGTATTCCCCCTAAAAAGAGATATCACCATATTTTACTCTCTCTTCTCACATGTTCTTTCACATGTAAGTGGATTGAATAGCATTTGCCATCTATTAACCCATCCATTTAATTTATCTATATCCTTCTATAATCTGTCAGATTGCTTGGATTTTCACTGTTTGCTACTGAATCCAAGTGAACACTATCTCAAAAATTTGAAAGTTTATCCATTAGCCTTGTCAAACTAATTAAAGTGCATAACAAAACCATGAAGGAATAAATAATAATCTTGTTCATAAATAATGAATTCTATTACCTCAGTAATATTTTTCTCGTCTCAGAGATTCAATTTAAGGTTAATTTTCAGTCATTTTTATTCAGTGTTACGTTCACTTCCAGTTTTCATGTTCATTGTATTTGTAATTGATTGCCAATGTGAAATCTTTTTAGGTACACACAGACTGTCTACTGTGAATGATCAGTGCCAATTTCAATCAGCATTTTCCTCTCTGCTCATATAGCCAGTAACTTTCTCAAAGAATTCGTGGACAGGACATCAGTAAGATGCAATCATCTCTTCTTGTTACAACAATAATTGTTGTTAAATACTATTTTTTCAGGGACTCTTTTATGACTTAAAGTAACAACGACGCATTGGTCACTTTCCATGATAGCCTTGAGAGATATGGTCTTTAGTCTATGTATGTCTCTGAAAAGAGAAGTTTGGGTGGTAAGAGCTGGACATTCCCTCCTCCCTACCACAAGTCAATATTACAAATTTAGTGATGAAAAGAAAATTCTGGTGCTTTTTCCACTTCTTTCAATGTTCTTCAGCTTTCCTGGCCCCTTGGACCTATTTCACCTGATCAAACACCAGATCCGTTAGCAGAAGATGGGTCATGTAAGTGTCAGACCTATCACTGTGCTAGTGTTACACACCCTGATTATCATCCTAATATCGACTCACAAAACTGAGGCATTCCATGACAGCAAATAAAGCATAGAGAACCCTGGCTGTCTCCCCGCCGATGCTGTAAAGCTGCTTTCCCCTTGTAAAAGGAGTACATTTAGTGGACTCATCAATTTATAGTGGAGACTATTAAACCTGAATCACAGAGGCCAGATGTAGTTGCCCATGTACTGAGCCCAAGGACTTATTCTTGACTGAAGAAGTTCACCTAAGCCAGAATAACCTACCAAGCTAGCATGCGTAAGGCACACCCACGTTGATGGCATGAATCCATGGTTCTGGACTCACAAAATTCAGCCACTATGCCTCAAAATATACCTTCGCTAAAGACACTGGAAAAAAAAAATTTAAAAAATTACATTATTTCCACAGACAGCTTATTTCAGTTGCTACGCTTTGCGATGCAGTCCTTTGAGCCTGACTGCAGATAGAAGGATGCCTCATTTAACACAGAGGTAAGAAAGCAGGAACTCTTAGGTCAGGTATTTCAGCTACAAGTCATATCCTGATCACTTAAATTTGAGTTTCTCCAGGGAATCAGCCTTTATCCTCTACCATGTGCCTAATTCTTGGTCCTTCTACTCGGCCACTCCTTCACTGTACATTCTTTTTGAATTATGAATTCCTATAGTTCTATTTATTGCTTCCCTGCTTAAGTATTAATGGTAATATCAACAAATATCTTTATCAACCATTCTACCAGTCTCTGTGTCTCATAAATTGTAATCAATGTCCAATGCCTTTTTAAATCAACAGGTCACTATGAGAAAATAAATTGAATAGTGACTGTTATTAGATGTTCACTCAGTGATAGCAACCCATAAAAATTTTTTTTAACCCATCCAAAAACTTAAATACATCAATAAAATATGAATCAATCAAAAAATTAGGTGCCTGGTTCTGAGACAGCTCAGTGTAGAGATTAATGATGGTACAATTTTCTTTTAAAATTGGAAGACTTTCAATAACAAAACAAATACCACACAAAAATGTATCATCCCAGCTAAGTAACCGCTTTTAACAACCAAACTTGTAATCACTTCAAATAATGAATTCAAATTAATTTGAAGAAAAGTAATTTAAAAGAGTAATTTCCATAAAGCCAGGTTTACTGTTATAAATCATATTCTTATTCTTTATCAACCCAATCCCATATCAGTTCTTCTATTATTTCACCCCAAACTTAGAATACCTTATAGGTCACCTGGTCCATTCAATTTGGAGGTTTTTAATAGTACTATTATACGGTACTCTTTAGTTCTAATAAAATAATGTACAAGAAGACCATTACCTCATAATTCTGGTGTGCAAGTTTTTGTGCTTAAATTTTAAATGTTTTAATTTTAAACTGTTTTTTTTCTAGTAAAGAATGTTTAGTTTTGCCCTTGATAATAAAGGGTTGAGATGGTATTCTGTAATCCTCACATGATATCAGTATGTCATTCTTTCCAAATATAGAAAATTAATACCCATTGAATAAATTTGCCTTTTCTGCCAAAGTACTCAGCAGTGCTACAAACTACCACCGTGTTCTTAACAAGAGAATTTTTTAACTACCACAGTCCAAGAACTGGGCACAATACTCGAAAGATGTGTTGTTTTCAAATGGTTTCCCAAGATGGTGGTCACAGTGCTAGTGCTCCGTTGACTTTGGTATTAGACTGTATTAGTGGGTCAGATACGCTATATGTGATGGATATAAAATAGTATAGGAGTAGGTGTTACTTCTCTTTGATACCAAGAAGTGTCCAAAGGAAAGACATTTTAAAAAAGAAAACAAAACACGTTACAAATTAAACTGCCTAAATTTGTAGTCTTGTATACTATTTACCTGCTTTATTTTTTTACTTCAGGTATTTTGATTTAGTGTTAATAGACAATTTAACACATCAAAGCTGTTTAAGTTTGCAGGTAACAAGTCTTTCAGTATTTATGTTCCATTCTTGCCTCTCCTAACCAAGAAGTTTCTTCTCCAAGTAAGAAGCAATATCTGCTAATTAAGGGGAAAGAAGTGGATGAGGGAAAAAGAAAATAGATAGCAGTGAAGAGTCAAAATTTCTTTCATTCCCAAGGTAGTATTTGGCCCTTGAACTCATTTTTCTTGTACTTGCCGACCATTTTGTATTTGATTTTTTAATATCAATAACGTTGTACACTACATCTGTTTTAATTAGACTGTGCACCAATTTTCATTTTTTCCCCATTCATTTCTATTGGTATCTAATACAGACTGAAAAGTAATTAGTAGAGAACATTATTTTAGAGCAACTTTTCTAAACAGGACTACATTTCACTTCAGATTACAGAAACAGCCAAGGGGATAAATGGAGGAAAGGTTTAACCAATATAAGCAACCTGGGCTTTATCAGCATTAAAAGCCATAAATCTTAAATCAATAAGCTAAAAAGAATTAGAAATGTAACTCTAAAAAAAACCCCAACCTTTGCAAAGTTAAAGTCTAAGTTGGATACATTTTTAGTGGTCTTTGAGTAGTACAGTGAAAAGAGGCATAATATGCAATTCCTTACATTATCCTAGCTGTAATAACACAACGTATGTGCATGGTAAAAAGGGCACCTTTCAAACAAGTAAGGCAACAGATCCCAAGTAAGATGGAAAGGATCTTTTTCCAAGAAAACAGGGTTAGTTAGAACTGACAAGAGTCAGAATTTTCAATTAAGCACGTTTCACGAGACTAGACTGACAGCAGTGAGGACAATAAAACGCTCCTCAAGCGTCAGTGCTTCTTAAAATAAAGCAGCATCCAAGGAAAATATGTTACTTAAAGGACAGTAAAACCCAACTTTCTCCTAACAGTTTGAAATGCCGTTGTAGTCCTTTAAAATGTTGCTAATGTTTATTCATACTTTTCAGTCTGACACATTTCCAAAAGTGCTATAAGTAACTCACATCTGCATATAATTTCATTACCCTTCATTCAAGAGCCTGTATTGCTAATTTTGTAAAGCATATTGTCGACTTTCTCAAAGTACTGTTTCTTCTAAATCAGGAAATTTATTTTTTTTTTCTTATTAAAAGCAACATGGATTTCTGAGTATTGGAGAACTACAGAATTTTTACTTTCCTCCTTAAAGCTGGGGAAAAATGTACCATTGTGTTACTCAACCAATTCATACGTGCAGTCAACATTTTTTTAAATCTTTTTCTGGATGAGCATGAGGGTACAGATAAGAGGTGGTCCTAAAAGTAATGACTTGGCTTGGCAAGGGTTTTGCCATACTTTTTTCCTATAGCCTTTCAGTACTCTATTTTTAAAATCAAAACCCTGTACACAGAAATCCCCAGGAGCATCCTATCAGTTCCAGTGGTAAATTACAGCATACATCCAATAATGTTAAAGCAAGGTTAGCACTATATCCCAGAAATATTAGAGAAAGAATAAAAAGGCAAAGGTAAGTAGGAAAAAAAAAAAAAAAAAAGGAAAGCCATTACCTTCCCAATGGAAATATGGCTCAGAACTAAAAAATTAACCCAAAATCTTACACTTAGATCTTGTTCCTCTTTGAACTTGATTGTTCTTGCATGTATGGGAAGTGTAACACAAGTCCTTGCTTCCTAGCAGGACAAAAAGCGTGGGATATCCCAACACTTGCTGGCTTTTAAAATGTTTACCAGGATACTGTATTAGGCCAAAAATCTGGATGTGATGTGCTCTTGTCTCCTTGTGCAAAGTCTAGACACTGTCACTCCAGCTCTTGGTACAGATATGGAAAGACAGCCGTATTTCTTCTGGCAGCAGAGACTCCTTGGTTCAGCTTGCTTAGGCTCAGAAACTAGCACTGTCCTCCTAAACTGTCCAGTAGCAAACCTATGAGCCTCCTCATTTATCACCGGCCATTTGAGGATGGGGAGTAAAACTGTGTGGTCACCCAAACAAGTTAGACGTACACCTAGGAAACCACAGGCATACACAAGCAATATGCTTCTCTAGAGAGCAGGTACAGTTGTTCCACGTGCCAAGGTGGGCTGCATTTGCTCAGCACCTTTGCCTCAGGGGTTGTGATGTAACCAGGCAATCAGCCAACCTTTTGGGTCATCTCCATCAGCCTCCTTACAGGGGAAGTTTATTCATGATCTTAATGTCTGGCCCACTAGCGGAAGCCATCTACGTCTCCCTTCCTCACACCTAAGGCAGAAGGACAAGGTGTAAATTGATCAAAACTACAGAAACACAGTATTTAATTAAAAAAAATAAAATTAAACTTTTAAGTTAAAAATCAAAGTGGAACTTGTAATACAGAGACAATGCCAGAACAAGTGAGAGTATCCCACTGAAGGGGGACTGCTCTGACTTAGTTTCTTAGTACCGGAGAGAGGCAAGTTTGTGCCTCCTGCTGTTGCTGCCTCCATCTCTTGGCATTCGGTTAATGCAGGAAATCTGTTTTTAGTTGCTGCCAAACTGGAACCTCACACAGCAATAAGTTCACACTGCTATCCAGAACTTTGTAATAAAGCAAATCTTGAGCACCTCTTCATATCTACTGAGCAATGAAATATCACGCCAGAATTAAAGGGTGTTTCTGAAAATAGTTTGAATGTGAATCAGAGGATATTTCAGCAGATCCAATGGAGTAATTACAGGGTAGGAAGAACAAATAGACCATAATAGAGAAGTGAGACAGGCAATCATAGACAAACTGTTTACTTCCCTGCTGACGGATGAATAGAGCGAAGGGTCACCTAGGTGGGGGGTTTTATTTAACTTTTTGCTGGTAGATTTATTCTTGGTGTCCAGCTTAACAGACAAGATCAGACTGACTATTTGGTAGCAATATACTGGATATTTTTAACACCAAACAGTTCTGCAGAAGTCTTCAACCACTGTCCGAAATAGTTTTTTATGGAAGGATGGTAAACATTATGTCCCATTTATAGAAGGGAGGATGAGACACAGGGAGTTTAAGTTAACCTGTCCCATAGGCAAATTGCACCAGGGCAACAAGACCTTCCAATTCTTAATCCAGCGTTTAAGCAGTGTCAAAGCAGCTGGCTTTGCAAGGCTGTAATCAGGTGCTAGAAAAAAAAAACCTTCAGCTGAAGCTCCCAGAAATTTTGAGTCTTGGAGTATTTAAGCCTTCAGTGATCAGTGACAACACAACTTGATATAGCCATGATGAACTGCTTTTGATTATTAATGGTGTCTTACTAGGCATGAAGTCCGAGACACAGATAGTAGTTTTATGACTGCCTCCTATGTTAACAGAAAGATGCTTGGACCCAAGCAATAAAATAATTTTTTTTTTTTTTAATTTGAATGATGAAATTTCCATATTCATTCCTCCAGGGTATCTTCGACTTATGAACTTCGAAGGTCTTGCAACTTCAAAAACCCTTAGTTGTAAGACTAAGCAAGTCTACCCCTCTGCTTTCTGACAGGTATTACGAACCACCTTCTGCTTGTCTTTCAACAGGAAATGCCCAACAGTTCCTCACACACTCCACGGAAAAACCCAGGAATAATCAACTCAACCGGTTAGCACATATTCAATAGAAAAAGACAAGTCTACTAGTGGCTTGAGAGGTCAAAGAAACACGAGAAACAAAGTAACCTGGGGCAGATGGACTGATTGTGTGCTAATGAGGTAGGCAGAAGTAGCCTAATTAACAGCCCTTTCTTAAAAGTCAATCCACAACAAAATTTTTCTTTTCTGCCTTTGTGTTTATTTCAAGGCTTGTTTTTCTGATTTAAACTACAGAGCTTTAAAAAACAACTCTCAGGATAGAAGTATTATACTTTTAATAAAGAACACGGCAAAATAAATTGGTTTAGTTTCATAACCCATCTCTCCTCATGTCAAAAATTATTTTTAACTGTTTCTAATTTTTGTCAAATGAGTCAGATGAATTAAGCACTATTTCAGCAGAAGTTCATCTGTACTTCTGTTGATTTTTTTTTTTTTTTTTAAATCTTGTCACATAGGCATGTTTTGACTTCATGTCGATGATGACCCTG
>NW_009637357.1:18947-28086 GCF_000690535.1 Cariama cristata | reverse complement strand
TGGACCAGCCGACCTCCACAAGTCCCTTCCACCCTAAGTCATTCTCTGATGCTATTCTAATAGACTGGCTACCAATCAGCCCATTCTGTTTTCATGATTTAACCAATGCTGCTGAAAAAGATGGTAAAAAGTAAGAGCTCTGAGACTGGACAAGCCTTACTTTGTGATGTCAACATATATTATTGTATGTTTATAATAATAGGTATATAGAAAAAGGAATATGCTTCAGAGTGCTTTTTAACTCATGTATTCAGTTTTTTTCCCCATCAAAATTTCTGCTTGACCATGAGCACTAGCACTTTTCACAACAGTGAAAAAAAAAAAAAAAAAGATTGATTGTGACATGTGATGAATTCCTGGTGGGGAGTACCACTGGATGTGTACAGCTGAATTTCAGAAAGGAGCACTGAAATTCCACTTTTGATCATGAAGGTAACTCTGTCTGTAGTCTTCAGTGTGCAACATAATTGTAACTGTGACACAAAGACAGCTACTGTCAATAGCAGTGGTAAGAGCAGCCTGAAAATGCTGTCTCAGCACAGTTCATATTAATATTCCTGACATTTAATCTTCCTAACCCTGTCCTTTCTGCTGCTTGAAAAAAAACATATTCTTATGAACCCTCTGCTACTTGTACCTAAATTGATTTTGCATGTTCTAATTTCACTACTACCACTACAAACATTGCAGGGAGAGTAATTGAAGTTTTGCAGGCAAAATAATGAAGCAAAACAACTGTTGTTTCTAACAGTTACTAACAGCTGTACCTATGCCTATTTACTACTTCTTCATTTCATCTTCTAGGATGAAATCCTCTCTTTCATCCTCTGATGAAATCCCCCTGCTCATCCTCTAGGATGAACAGGTGCCTCTAGGCATCCTCTATAGTATTTGTTCCAACACCAATGTTAATTCCCTGTTCATTCCCCAACTGCACAATTATTTATGGGATTCTGAGGACCACGTCTCATTACTCAGGAACCAAAAAAACAGGTCTTGAAAATTCATGACAATACTACCTTAAAACATTTACAGAGAGAAGCCCACAGATCTATTCAGTGGACTGCACAGCTCCGTATCAGTTTTCATTCCCCAGGATTTGTAAATCAGACAGTGTTCTTTGGCTCTTTGCAAAACAGCAAAAGTGATCAAATTTCCCAGCCATGTTAAAATACAAATGGAAATATACTTCAGAGAAAACACAGAAATTGAGAACTGGACTGATATAAACGGTATGTAATACGCTATCTTCAGAGAGTTTCTGTAGAACATCCTACCGTTACATGTTTGGAAAGTAGCAGAAAAGATTAACTAAAATCTGAATACATCACTAGGACAACTTGCAAAGAAAAAAAAAAAGTGGTTTCAAGCTGCATTTATAGACCAAGTAACTACGAACAGCCCTAATCTTGTTGTATTACCTCTGGAACTGTTTGAAAGCCAGGCATAGCAATGTACACCCTTGGCCAACACACATGCTATACCAACAGAAGAACTGCATGCAAGAACAGTAGAACAGATGGTACTTAAGAGCATTATGGATGCTTAGGTTCCATTTACAATACAAGGAATCTCTGTTTTTAAGGTTTACATCTCAAAACAATAAAAAATTAAATATGACTTTGCATTGATTTGTCTCTATAGAAATCAGAAGCATGACTTCGTGTTTGGATGGTGATGCTCTGCTCACCAAGTCACTCCAGTGCATTTGGACAGCATCTGGTTTAGTTTTCAGACTTAGAAGTTTGAAAAACCTATGATGCAAGTACTATTTTTTTACTGCTTATTTTACATGCTCCAGTACTTTGGGTGAGGAAGGAAATAATATTTGTATTTAAGTTGCATTTTGTGATAACAAATGTACTTAGAAGAGTGTGAAAGTGCTTTTATGATTAAAACACTGCCTTGGAAGAAGCCATTACTGGCGGGAAAACAATGAAGACATTAAACTATGTTCACTTCCCTGCTTATTTCATTTTAATGCCAAAACATATCTTGTAATGCCAATACAATACGTTTCTGCACAGAAGTCAAACAAATCACCTTTTTTGGCTCCCTCTCATATTTTTTCCATAAATATATCTTGTTTATCCAAGTGTCTAAAATAGGATTTTCCTGCCTAGCTGTTTGCCTGGAAAGGTGTTGGTATTTCCCTATCAATTTTTAGCATCTGCCAGCTTAGTCTCCCCTTTCTATACCACATGCACAATGTCTTCACGCACTTGTCTCCTTCGTTTGCAGGCTGGATGAAACCACTGAGTTAGGAATTTTGTGAATGTTACCATCACAAAATTAATTCACTGTTTAAAAGCTGTGGCTGCTATAACAGACCTACATTTTCCGGTTCTGAGGAACACTTTGTACTTCATGTAGTCTCATACATTCCAACTGCCGCTGGTATATGAAGTCTTTACATTTGTTTCCAACCTTCGATCTTTTTTTTCTTCTCACTTTCACCACATTGAATTTCCTATGTGTGTTTTCATTCTTTTTTGGCCAAGCAGTAAGCCACAGCAGAGTGGAACTCTTGGCTTCTGATGCTTGCCAGAAGGTGTTAGGAGGTATGCAGCCAATGTAATGCTCAGTCTGATCCATTTTTTAAAAAAAGATTTAAAAATTCAAATTGACAGTTCAGAATACAAACAAAAGCTTGAGGTTTTGACATTGCTATGACAAAAAAAAAGTGTGCTTAAGGAAAGCAAGTACTTATTATGAAGGTGTCAAGTAGATGACCAAATGAAATGTTAGCTTTTAGGCAGCAAAGAAACTGTACGTAGTGACATTAAAGTAGGGAGAGAATTAGCAAAACTATCCATCAGCAATACTGTCTGACTCACTGAAAGACATTTAAAACCACTTATGTGACTCATATGGGGAGGAAAGACAGAGCAAAAGGGGAATAATAGTGTATGGTGGGAATGTCCATTATGCCAAGATGCTATGGGACTCTTCAACACCGGCCTCCATCACTACACTTGCAAGGTGACAATTGTGCTGCATAGTACAGATGGAGTAACATCACCCTCTAAAAGTACTATCTTTTCTTCTGAGGCTAACCTAACAAAAAAAATTTAAGCACCACAAAGTTATTTGGTTTTATAGAATATACAGTCCAGAAATGCAGATATTTCCCCTACAGTAGCTTCTGAAACCATTGCTTCTCAGCAGCCACAAACAATTGAATGACACAATATCAGCAAGACCAAAACATAGCTCCATAAAGAGTTCATCTGAAGGTACATGAAGGACACTGGGCTAAAGGAAAAGTTAAGCAGCAATGTTTTCATATTACTTGGACGCAGGAGAAAAGGAGAAGACAGGGGAAGCTTTCTGTGGGGGTGGAACTCCTCATTTCCTTCCTACAAATGTGCAAAAAAAGTTTGATGAATACCACATGCCTAGGCAATGCAAGAAGACCAACAGAGGGAAAGAAGGAAGAGGGAACATTCGTACAGACCTGTGCTGTATATAGCATTACCCTGTGTATTTCTGGGTGGTTTTAAGATGAAGGGAATAGTAGGAGCAGTGCTCCGATTCACAGAATCGTAGAATGGTTTGGTTGGAAGGGACCTTAAAGATCATCCTGTTCCAAGCCCCCTGCCATGGGCAGGGACACCTTCCACCAGACCAGATTGCTCAAAGTTCCACTGATATGAAAGAAATCAGGTTGCTGGAAGTGTTGCATCCCCACAAGAGCAACATCTTTTGACTTGTCATCAATCTATGCAATGTTTTCAGCTGTTAACCCAGGGTTCAGTTCATTGCCATCCAAGAATAATTAACTTTCTGGAGGGTATAATATTGCATTGAGACAATTTAGGGGATGCATATCCTCATTGCAGCACTTAAACTGGCCTATTTCTATAAGTTTATTAGCAATGTAACACTACTTGCTACCTTTTTTTCATTATCTGACAAAACATTTTTACATATTTTCTTCCAGTGAAAAACGCAGAACAGATGTGTTTAAGTAGGAATTATGTTATTTGCTGTTTAATGGAGCCAACAAGGATAAGGAGCTTCTAGAATATAATTTTTGTCATGATCTATATTATCCTACATCAAAATGCAGGGCAACCATTCACTTTCCCTTGCTGTTTCGTATATTTTGCCAGTTATCCGTAAGGTCAGTGGTTGACTAAGAATCTATTTGTTTAAACAAAACAAATTAAAAAAAAATAGAAATGTTTCTGTCACATGTTTTCACTGCTAACTTTCCATCAAATTGCATGGGTTGGATAATAAAATGTTTTCTATGACTCTAAGCTTGTTACAGAAGTCAATCACCACTTAACTCTAGAAAGTATTGATTTATGCCTCTCTATTGAAAAGATGCTTAAAACTTTAAACAGGCAAGTTTGTTCCCAGGATTGTTCCTCCTTAGAGACTTGGTAGCTGCCATTTAGAGATCTGGTCATTTAGGAACTTCAAACTGAGACTCATATTTTATAAAGCATTATAAATACTGCAGAAGATGAAAGGTCTTAGTCCTAACAGATTAAAATCAATGGTTATGCATCCCTTTCAATAAATTATTATATTTAGAAAGACAACAGCATGACAAAGACTATGATCATACTACCACAGATCCTCCTCCCTAAGGCAGGATGCCAGGCCAAGAATTGGTTTCACAGCATCAAAGAAAATCAGCCTCAAAGAGACCTCTGGAAGAGATCATCTGGTCTAATTCTGGGCCTGGAAGCACAAACAAGTGTGTTGATCCTTGATATTTGTCCAGCCTGTTCTTGAACCCCACAGTGACAGAGATTCCACAGTCTTCCTAAGACAGGCTTTTTTACTATGGTCAAAAACATTCCCTCTCTTGGGAATAAGAAAAGCAATACACAGATAATTTGGAGTAACTAACATAAACTGTAAACTTTCAGCGTGCTGTGCTACCTACTCCAGGAAGGAGAAAGGGATGAAGCAGGGAGAAATGATGATACAGCAGCGTATACCTGATTTACGCCTATTTTAAAGGTTCCATGGTTTAGATTCATATCCTACCAGGAGCCTCTACCTTTGAACAACACCTGCATGAATAAAGTATGAGCTAAGAAACAGTATTTAATTTCATACAACTGTGGTTAGCTTCTACAAGGTCAGCGAATACCCAAGGCAGTTCAGCTCCTCTCAAAGGCATGCCTCCTCCAAGAAAACATAGTCCTGGGACACAAGTGTGACAGCAGAGGTCATTGGTTTGAGAAAGAGCCACCAGGAAGCGTAAAGATGGGTCTAACTTCCACCCAGGTCCTCACAGAAACCGTTCTTTGGTGAGCCAGAGGAACGGATTAGGAAACCCGTGAAGAGATGTGCCAAGGAATTGGGCCAGAGAGAGACCACCCAACAAGCAGAAAAGACTCTGAGACCAGAATTAGGAAAAACAATTTGGCAATTGGAGATAACCAAAATGTTCAGAGTGGGGCTGGCAACCACTGCTCATACAGAACAAGGCAGAGGAAAAGCCAAGACAGCACCTGAAACACTGAAAGACAGAGGGCGAGAAGCCCATAGGTAGGGCCAGAGGAACTATGTGCTTGTTTTGACAGAGCTTGATAAATGAGGTCCCAGGCAGAGTAAGATTATTTTAAAAACCTCTAACTATGACTTCCTTTGATAGGCACCCATGAAATAAAACAAAGCCTGCGGTCACCGTATCATTTAGATACAGCCTGCAAGAACTTCATTCAAAAAATTCTCATGTGATACACCTCTTTGAAACCACCTACATCATGCTATACTTTCTGGGTAAGAGATTTTATTTACAGATATTATAACCCGCATGCAAGTGTAGCAGACATACATTTAAGCACTTAACAGTTGCATTTAAAATGGCATTTTCTTATTTACAAAACAAAATCCCACAGAATTCATATACAACAGCATTAAGATAGTGAGGGGAGAGATTGACACCACGCTCACCCAGTTACAAAATCTTAATCTTATTGTGACTTTCCAAATCAGCAGACCATTTAATAAAACTTCAGTTCTGTCAGTGTAACCAATTCCTTAATTAATACAGTAGAGTCTAACTCTTTCAAAGACTGGTTTTCATTTATCAGAATGTTTTCACACAAAAGTGTCATTTCTGCTAAGTCCAACTCTGCCAGTCTGGAGAAAAATTATTTTGGTAAATGTCCCGTCAAGCTACCACTGAGTAACGTGTAACTCTTTAAAGTAGTACAATACACAGAAGAAAAACAAAACAGAAGAACATGTAAAATGTTGTCAAACTTAAAAGCATTCTAAATTTTGGAGATTTCATTATTGTTATTATTGTTTTACCATTACCATTTGTAGGTAAGTGACAGGGTCTGCATGATGTTGTTGTACTTTTGTCTGCTATTAATTGGAGATTCTGGTCAAGTAAGGGAAGGAAATGTTGTGAAACCAATTCTCTTCTGGTATAACTGTATTGATTCCATTAGACTTGTGTCAGCAGAAAACATAGGCTTCTCTTTAGATTTAAACAAAAAAAAAAAAGCCACACCATTTACTTTTATTAAAACATTTTTTTAACCTGAAGAGTAGAGATGAGTGACAGGATCCACTCCTAAATCTAACAAAGTACACAACTGGGTTTTGATAATTTTGCCCATCCCACCTCCAATCAATTTTTTATTGTATTTGTGCATCACATAACAAAGCTAGTAGAAAGTTAAGCATTATAAATATTGAAAAGACCTTGCACAGGTTTTTTTATTGTGATACACAAATCTATACCACAGTTAAGCCCCTCTGTTTAGAAGAGGCCACATACAAAGGAAAGCAGTTTACAACCAATGCCAATAATATGAGCTAACACTTCTGCTCTATGCTTCCATTAATTAAGCAGTCTTGGGAAACAAAGGCAAATGTAGGAAATGTGCCAGTCCCTCTCACTGTAAGATGATGCCTTAAAGCCCTAGGAATGAGAAAGGAATATGTTCAGGGAAGAGAAGAAAAGTTCACTGTACCTGGGGGTGGTGGAGGAACAGGTTATACAGACTGGCTCATTCTGGGAAGTTCTCAGATGGATTTTCACTGACAGAAGCAGGAAAGACATTGCTCCAAAAGCTCTCCAGGGCCCACCAGCCTTAAGTTAAGCTGCAGTAACTGAATCAGTCAGGCTTAAGAAGCTAAATGAGAGTGGGGCCAGCTGAAACTGATTTTTTTTGTTTGTTTGTTTTTTTTAATAAAGGATAATTGTAAAAATGAAACTTGGGCATTTTGCCTTAAATAAAAGGCTTTTGACAAACACAGACTGTAGGCAAACCCACATAAATGGAGAGCAGTTGTACTCAATTGCAATTGCTCCTACATTCTCAATTCCCATCTATTGAAACCGCCCTTTCTGGAGCTGATGGGCAATTTTCTTTCAGTGATAGCTGGCACCTGGATCTCTTCCTAAGCACAGACTGGGAGGTGTGCCTCATTATACTTGCTGTGTTTGTGATGAGGGTTATCTGTGGCTTGAAAGGGAAGCGAGAATGAAACTAAATTCTTCCAAAAGATGGTCATTAGAAGTACCAGTCCTACTGAGAGAAGGAGTTAAGGGAATCTTAACAGATAAGATATTGCATGGCCCTAGGAATTGAATTGGCAGGTGTGACTCAAAGGTGCGGCTTAATGATTTGTTAACTATTCTGTAAATTAAGTGAGGCAGGAAGCTTTGCAGCTCCTCACAAAGGACAGCCCCCGATAAAGATCGGAAACTTGCCTTAAGGAACTGTTAAAACCTATCCTGAAGCAAGAGATTACTAGTGGTAATGAAGAGGAGCCATCAGCCTTCATCTCCACGACCCCCAACGACCATCACGAGGAGGCACTGCGCAAGCGCAATCGGGAGGAGTCCATGGAAATGACCTCTTGGAACTAATTTCAATACGAAGCGGGGATAGGTCATCCCTATGTATAGGCGTGTTGGGAAATCTCATGCATATGTAACACTTACCTGTATAAGTTTGAAGCCGGTCGCCACGTGCGGCGCGCACGACTTTGGTGGGACTACCCCCCGTGCTGCCTGGCGCCGAATAAACATACCTACTTTACAATCTTACAGATTGTGGAGTCCGTTTTTCTGCACGTCAACATGTTCTTATATGGCTTTTTGTCATGGCATAGCCACTGTTCAGCACGATATGGACTTTTGGCAAGAATGCTCATAAGATTACATTGGTTGTCCTTCTCCATTTCAGTTCTTCCCCGTTCCTGAAGTAAGAGGTCAGAACTTCTCCAGTAATCCTTCAATGCATGACTTTACAAACCACCAGTTTGAGGACAGTTCTCTGGAACGCAGCCTACCAGGCGTGTCACTGCACCTGCACTTAACGTTTCTTTACAGTCTTTTCATGGTAAGCTTACAAGGATATGAACTTGAAAACCTTCTTTCTGTTTAAAAGCCTATCATTCTGGAATAGCTTTGAAAATGGTCACTCTTAGCTTGATTAATCAAAGTTATTTCAGAATATTCTGAATGAGCAAAATGATTTTCTGACAGATTCTCTGTGGGATTGACTTGCTACAAATTCGCCACCTTATATATATATTTTAAGCTGGAAACACACTGGGTGTTTTCATAAATCAAAGCTGCTCTCGCTTCGATAACGATACATAGGACTCAACAATTCAGTAGTATGTAATGCACAGACAGTTCTTTGGAAAAGAAATTCATGACTATTATTTGCATGAAACAGTATTTTGGGCATCTAAACATGAAAAAAAATGCTTTTTTGACACAACTTTAACAGATAATTTTCATACTATCACATTTTATTCTTGCACCTGATGGGGACTCGGTGATTTGAGAGTCCATGAGCAGGACTCAGATACTTGGGCGCTCTTCTGAGTCCCACCATCACTCTAAGATGATCAGGAGGCATATTTTTGATCTCTGACCCTCAGCTTCCCCTCTCTTCAATATGAGAATAAAAATATATACCTTCTAGTAACTTGTTGCAAGAACTGCAAAGAAATTGTGTATCAGAGCTGGATGCTGTGACCATTACAGTCCAGTGCCACATACTGTATATGTTTACACCATCTGAAGTGGGGCTTGCATTCTTTTCTGGAGGGGACGAATCTATCCTGCTTGTATGAGCATGGCACTACCAGCTGATTTTACCATCAGCTTGTGGTCCCTGAGCATCCAGTAAACACC
>NW_009637357.1:11941-18860 GCF_000690535.1 Cariama cristata | reverse complement strand
GAAAGAGGTTAAATTTCAGCTTCTGAGCTAGACCTTTGGAAAATAGGTTATTCACAACAGAAATGTATTTCAGACATACAGATTTGTTACTAGTTTAAAAGTGACAGACGTTGTTCCCAGGACAAGTCAAAAACTGAATAGGTGTACAACTGAAAAAACAAAGAAAATCCCTCAAAAAAAATTTATTTTTTTTTTAGAGCACATACTCACCAGGACATACAGACATAGAAATGGATTGGTTTATGTAAGTTTACCTCTTGTTCACAGAAAAATGCCATTCATTATTCACCTCTAAAAGAAACTGCTGAAAAGCCATTCAAACGATATACCAGCTCCACTTGTACCCCAGAATTTCTGAAGGGGAAAGGACAGACAAGAAATAGAATCATAGAATCGTTATGGTTGGAAGAGACCTCAGAGATCATCAAGTCCAACCGTCTACCCAACGCCACCATGCCCACTAAACCCACTAAACCATGTCTCGAAGAGTCATGAGTCTGGGGGTTTCAGGAGGTGGGGAGGAAGAGGGTTTTCTTAAGAAGAGGAGCTTCTGGCTTCTGAGACTCAATCAGCTTGCGCCATTGAGTTTTGCAAATAGCCAGTTACTTTCTGCAAAACACAGTTTAAAACACTTGGAGTGATGAAATAGCATGTGAAGAAACCTGTGTTACATGAGAACAAACTGCTTTGCCATAGGTATTCCCCAGATTTCAGACAAAGGAATGGATTAAGGTAAATGCTTAACATTAATATCTTGCTTTAAATATGTTAACAAGTTTGTAAACTAAACTATTTCAAGTGTCAGGAAGCGATCATTTCCCTCCTGTCATTGAAGCATAAGTCCACTGGAGAAAACCATAATGAACACAAAATTAAAAGATGTATCATGGGGCAAATGCACAGGACTCTTCATTAGAGGTAGAGAGTCAGATTCAGCATTTCTGAACTGTCAACCACTCAACTTCAAGTTTTAAATGAGTTTAATACATCTTTTTAATTAAATAGGAAATTACATGCAAAACAGGAAAAATACTTTAAAAGAGCTATTTTTGCATTTAGTAGCCTCAAACTGTGGATCATGAAAGCCAACATCCCCAATATTTAAAATGACTGACACCACCTGGTTTAAAAGATTGAACTGGAGCTGCTGGAAGCAGAGTACTGGAAAAAACACGACTGAGGAAGGTGGACTGGGGCAGTCCGTTTGGGGCACGGGAGGATTCTCCCACAGCCCACTCGTGCCTCTCCCCATCCCCAGCATTGCCCCCAGGAACACAATACTGTGACTGGGCGTTCCAGATACAACACCTGCTGCTGCTCGCTGCTGCCAAGGCAATAGCGTTCGGCTGTAACAGTTTCCAATTCACAAAGTTATTACTCAGTTCGCTCCTGCCAGTGTCAGAGTTGGCACTCCCAGTCACTTTCCACGTAAAATGCCCCAGATACACCTCCAAAGATTCTGACTGCTGCTCTTTAAGCCACTGGCAAAAAAATCCTCCACATTATATCACCGCTGCTACTCCGGTGAACAGACAGAAGGGTGAAGCAGGTCTTAGGAGCTTTAGGAATGTGATTGCTCTTTCAAGAAAGGGGACAGGTGCAACTACAATTAAACTCTTTTGAATCTTTATTCCTCTTCATATGAGAATCGGATCATGTAACTGCTGGAGGTGGTGTTCCAGCCCACTCCCTATGTGCCAACTCACAAACCCCTATCTGCAAATAAAGACTCACTCCATCACTAGGAAAGGAAGCTTTTAAATAGCCTTTTAAAATACCGTTTAAAAGAAGAATATTTTTTCAGTACATACGCAGGCTTGGAACAGAGGAGTGGAGAAAAACATACCTCACTGGGTCTGGATATGTGTCTTTTCAATCTAGAATTATTACTATGAGCAGGGCTTGCAAGTGGTTTGGGCCAAAACAATCCTCTCTTTTGAGGGAAAAGTAGAAAATCCTCAAAGAAATCAAAGAAAAAACCCTCAAATTCCAGCTCCTTCACCTTTGCCTTGCTCTTCATAGTCCTTCCAGCTCCAACGGCACAGGGCAATACAACTGTGGTGCACCACAAAGTAATATGGCCTCCCTCCAACACCATATACTCCAGTTAAAACACTGATCAGTTCCAGTACCACACATACCCTGTGGGGTCTTTCTTCACATGGCAGCCAAGCACAAGTCCTTTTTAGGCACAGATCGCCCCTTCTCCTGGGACAGCACTAGCAATGTGTTCCTTCCTCCTCAAAAAGCTCATGGAAACTTTTTAAGTCAGTGACGCATTCCTTGTCAGGACAAGCTACCTGGGAACACCTACACTGAAAGGGTCTATGGTCCAGTGGCAGAAGTCATGGATGGTTTGAAGCCCTTTACAGGACCAGCTATCAACAACAAAACTTTAAAGAAGCACAGAAAAATCTTAGCAAGCAAGCCAGTTTGTCTGTCTAAGAACACTTACTGAAACCCGTACACCGATGAAGCAGGTAAGAACATTAATATACTCTTCTGTAACATTAAGTACATCATCTGTCTTCTATCATCTACATCTTTTCCATATTAATGATAATGAAACACAAACGTTTATAAAAGGACTCAGTCTGTGAAAGCCATTTTGTCATAAAGGACATACTTTTAAGTAAATAAAAAAAGACTTCAATTCTTTGTCCATCCGTGAATAGCATAAAAATTGAAATCCACTTCAGAATACTTATTTGCATTGTCAAAACTTGCACAAAGGTTTGCTCTTCCTCTGCAACAGATAAGCCTGTCACCCCGGTTTAAAGAACGGCAAAAGGTGAAGGAGATGCTGCTCCCTCCCTGCTTTGCTGTTGGCGATGGCTGGAGGGGCTGCATTCCAGCTCTACCAGGGGATGCAGAAAGTCTCTCCTCCCACATGCCCAGTGTACTCACTTTTAATTTTTCAACTAGCACATATTTTCCACAAATAATATCTGCAGATGAGTGCTTTAGTTTGAAAGGGACAAAGGACTCAAGGTGCCCAAAATGAGGGCCAGGCATTTAGCCTCAAATCATCTAATAAGATACTTTAAAAAGTAATCTGCCTCACCGTGCATCGCTCTGAGCTGCCTCCTCGTGCCTCGGTCACCACTGCTATGAATGTACACACTGCATTTGGAAATACAGCAATTGTAGATGTATTGAAGGCTTCTTGAGTTTACCTAGATCAGGTACCAACAGCATAAAGCTGAGAATAATACGGGCTTTAGCTTGGGCTTTGTAAGTCTGCCAGCACCTCGTGTACTTAGCCAGGCAAGGAGCCCACAATGAGGTCTATGCTATCACAATTTCACTTCTACTAGAATCCGGGGGACCTGTTTTGAGATAAATATGTATGCTACTATTACACCTACAAACCCCTGCTCCAGGAGGAAATGTCATTTAAGCCAAGTTCGGAAATACAGACTAAAGCAAACCAGGCCAGAGAAGAACTGCAACCTCCATTTTCACCAGCAGCCTCCTGCCCTATTTTTAACTTGGTCTTTTTAGGAGGCTGTGTCTCCAACATCCAAATGTGCCACAGCTGAATGTTCACAAATGTGGCCTCTGACAGAGAAGAGACTTACACCTGCTAGCAAAATCCAGGGCTTTGAAATTCACTTCAGATCAAATGGCAATCAATGCAAGTCACAGATTGGCTTTTCTTCACACTTTTAGCAAGAAACACTGCTCAATGAAAAATCAGCGCGTCAGACCTCCCTTCAGTAAGAATACAAAGGTATGGTTGTTAGAGCCTTTCCAACTTAACTAAGATATCTCTGCCTAAAAACTCTACTCAGCTTTTGCGCAAAGAGCAGTCCTCAGCTCAAAATGTTCTCCAATTCCCATTCTCAATTTCCTAATCCTCTGCAACTGATATATAGGGACATATTCCAATAAACTCACATGGATGTGTAACTACATATTACATCGATACTTTAATCCAGATTTATTTTGTGTCTCTACATCCTCTCCTTGTCAATTTAATTTTTCACTTGTGTTCTCTGCATAGTTTAAAGTCTTACAGAGCGGAAAATAATGGCACTGATATCTTACTGTCCTTCACTTAATTATGATAACACTTATGGCTGTGAAAACCTATGACTAACACTGCCATTACATTGCTGAACTAGTCTTAAAATAGGTACAGCACTTACAGCAGCTACAGCTTTGGAGAAAGAAAAATCTTTTAATGGCCTGAACAGCAGCAACGGAAGTTCCTCAGCATCTGCTAATGGCAGTGGTAAATCATGCAGTGCCACTATTATTCAGTAAGTGCAAAAGGTATTCCAGTTTGGAAGAAAAATTGTTTATAAAATCTTAATAACTATGGAAAAACAAAGGCAATGAATAAAGTTCTGAGCAAAGAGGAACCTTCTTCATATGTTGCTCTCTACACTGTCACCAAATTGTATCTGCCCCTTGATCTCACCAACTAAG
Source organism: Cariama cristata (assembly GCF_000690535.1). NCBI lineage: Eukaryota > Metazoa > Chordata > Aves > Cariamiformes > Cariamidae > Cariama > Cariama cristata. The sequence goes on along the minus strand of NW_009637357.1, from coordinate 14,426 downwards.
AGCAGTGCAATCGTATTGCCTCATGTCCCAGCTTGCAATTTCCGTGCTCCGTTCTCTAGGAACACCTAGAGTGCTCCCACTCCAGTCGGCCCTGGAAGTCGACGCTTAGTTTACTTTTTCTGTCTTCATTAATCACAGGCACAGTAGAAAAGATTAACTTAAAAAAAAAAATCACTAAAATTGATTTTCCTTTATACTGCAAAAGCACAGTAAAATAGGTATCCAGCAGTGATGTGATAGGAATTAGTGCCGCATTCCACTTCCCCTTGCAGACAACATAGACTCCACTTACGCTAAGAAAGCCTGAGGCAATATGAAACTGTCTGAGGTCAGAGCAACCATTTGCAAATAAACAGCAGCAAATACATTGTCTGCTCTGAATGAAGCATAAATCCGTTGGGGTTTTGATTCAGTGTTTGATTCAGTCTTCCTCCTCTTAGCTCATCTCCTTGAAGACTGGCAGCAAACGACTAAATAACGATGTCACCAACATGGCAAGGAGAATGACAGTATTGGGACTCGACTCTTCTTTCCTCTCCACCCTATGATATGGCAGGCAGATAAAAAGGCCACTGAGGAGGACGGGAAATTCTGTGACCCAGACTACAGCATTTAATTTCTCTTTTCTTCTTTGTTTCTGACCCCATGAGAGGTCACTTATTGCTTTATCAATCTCAGTGGGATAATATCAGGTATATGGTTGGACTTGATGATCTTTGAGGTCTCTTCCAACCATAATGATTCTATAATTCTATGATTCTATAAAAGGCAAAAAAATAGAGCAGAATTCTTTCTAAAGCACCTGGAAACATCATGGAAAGGAAATACAGCAGAGAAGTCTCAAGGGAGAGTAAAAGGACAGAGACATTTGTATCTGCTCTTCTTCATTACTCATGGCATGATCTCTTTCCCATTGTTTATACAAGGTGATAAGAAAAAGCAAATCATAAACAGGTGGAAGTCTTCTCTATCTTCAGGCCTTCCCTCTTCAGAATATGGGTGTCCAATGACTAGTCCAGAAGGTGGATCTCACCCAGAAAGTCTCTTGAAGATAATGAGCTTCATACTGAGCAACTAAGTATTTTGTTTAGCTTGGGACAGGAGAGAGAAGCGGAGGTATGTCTGAACTGACTGGCAGGGAAAGACAGTTATCTTTGGCACAAGTGACTCAAACAACTCTGCCTGTCCAACTCTGAACATGAGCATCACCGGTGATTAGACATCAGTCACTTGAAAAAGGCATCACTCTGGCAGCTTGAAAAGTAGCTTGTTTGAAACAGTATTAATCTCAAATACCATTGCTCTCTAGATGAATATTCAATTAGTGTCCAGAAGTTCTACATGCAGTACCAGTCAGCAGTTATTATTGTTGTATTCATCAGGAGAGACTCGCAATGAAATAGTGCAGTAAATATCAAAATAAAAAATAGGAAAAAGAAAAACAAAGCAGAAAACAGGAATAAAACTGTGGTAAGACATTTTGGCTATTTACCTAGGTGAAACACCATTTGTGTTGGGTGAGGGGAGACGTTATTCCCCCCATAAGGACCAGTCTCCTGCCAGTTATACTAGATCTGACGTCTTTTCTATGCTCTCCTCCTCCCATGTACACACAAAGTTAAGTGACTAAAAACCTGAGGGAAAAATGAAGAGGGCAGCAAGCACAGCCTGAAAGGAGGCGTATCACCCCCCGGATCCAGACCCCCTGTCCCAGCCCCAAAGCAGTTATCCAGGGCCACTCTCCTGCAGTGCTGGGCAGCCCTGGACTCCAACAAAGTCAGCTGGACTTTCAGCACTGTTGTCAATAAAACCAAGCAAAAGCCCTAGGTCCTTCACAGCTGTTTCCCTCCCCATGACTTTGTACTGAATTTTTTACTACTTTTTTTCCAGAAGAGCAAATTTAAATTATTTGACATCTCAGTGGTAGCATGCCTTCAATACTCCAGCTACAAAAGGTGACAACTATAAAAAATTGTTTTTTAGAAAACGTGTAATCACTTAACATTCACATGCTTGAACTGCTGCGTGAAGTGCTGCACAAAAGCTAAATATCGTTAGAAAGCTCTTGGGTTTGTTTATCCTGTCAGCACTCCTTTCCACCAAAGCAGTGACAAAACTTGCAGCCACTGCTCACGACATTAACGGGAACATGAGTGGAGTTTGTAGCAAAACATTCAAATTGAAGGAGCTTTCAATTTCACTTTATACAATTACCCCAGCAAAAACAGCAAGCATATTGAAATCACACCACCAATCAGAAAACTCACCTTTGGGACAGCAAAGCACTGAAATGATGAGCGGACCCCCAATATTTCTTATGTAACTGGACTTAACACTGCTAACTACAGAGTCTATAAATCAGTTTCTCCACAAAACTCTAAAGTTATATAGGTGCCAAATACAAATATTTTTCTCATAATCCCATCCTTGGTCTTTTCATGTTATTCTTGGATTTCTTATTCTTAGCTGCATGATTGCTAAAATG